>NC_064811.1:108756822-108775891 GCF_023721935.1 Panthera uncia | reverse complement strand
AGCATGGGATGTTTTCCCATTTCTTTGTGTCATCTTCAATTTCTTTCATAAGCTTTCTATAGTTTTCAGTGTACAGATTTTTTACCTTTTTGGTTAGGTTCAGTCTTAAGTATTTTGTAGTTTTTGGTGCAATTATAAATGGGACCAATTCCTTGATTTCTCTTTCTGTTACATCCTTATTGGTGTACAGAAATGCAACCCAGTGCAGCCACTCTGGAAAACAGTATGTAGGTTCCTCAAAAAACTAACAATAGAACTACCCTACAACCCAGCAATTACACTACTAGGCATTTATCCACGGGATACAGGTGTACACCATACACAAAAATAAAGCCAAAATGGATGAAAGACCTAAACATAGGACAGGAGGCCATCAAAGTCCTAGAGGAGAAAACAGGCAACAAACCTCTTTGACTTTGGCCGTGGCCATCTTACTTCACATGACTCCAGAGGCAAGAGAAACAAAAGCAAAAATGAACTATTGGGACCTCATTAAAATAGAAACCTTCTGGACAGCAAAAGAAACAATCAACAAAACTAAAAGGCAACCGACATAATGGGAGAAGATAATTTCAAATGATACATCAGATACAGGTTAGTATCCAAAATCTATAAAGAATTTGTCATTTCAACACCCAAAAAACAAATAATCCAGTGAAGAAATGGGCAAAAGACATGAATAGAGACTTTTCCAAAGAAGACATTCAGATAGCTAATAGACACATGAAAAACTCAACATAACTCCTCATCAGGGAAATACAAATCAAAACCACACTCAGATATCACCTCACGCCAGTCAGAGTGGCTAAAATGAACAAATCAGGAGACTATAGATGCTGGAGAGGATGTGGAGAAACGGGAACCCTCTTGCACTGTTGGTGGGAATGCAAATTGGTGCAGCCACTCTGGAAAACAGTGTGGAGGTTCCTCAAAATATTAAAAATAGAACTACCCTATGACCCCAGCAATGCGACTACTAGGTGGAGACAAGAGTGCTACTCTAGGAGACAAGAGTGCTACTAGGAGACAAGAGTGCTGATTGAAAGGGGCACATGCACCCCAATGTTTATAGCAGGACTATTGACAATAGCCAAAGTATGGAAAGAGCTCAAATGTCCATCAACAGATGAACTGATAAAGATGTGGTATATATATATATATATATATACACAATGAAATATTCCTCAGCAATCAAAAAGAATGAAATCTTGCAATTTGAAACTCCATAGATGGAACCAGATTGTATTGTATGTATTTTCATACAGATTGTATGAAAAAAACATATAACTTATCAACCTTCATTTTTTTTTATTTTTTTAAATCATGGTCTACTTAAATATTATGATTTATAGATTGTTTAAGAGAAAATAAAGTGTTTCTTATATGTCCAGAAAATAAAACATGAAAACATTAATAGTATACCAAACAAAAACCATAATCATATGTCATTAGTTAATTCAAAATTATTGTAGATGTCACTAAGATAGTCAGTATGCATTTTTTGATCTATTTGTTGCTTCATTTTGGTTTCCCATATTCTGATTTCAGACATGAATAGCACAAAAAGTATTTTACTAATGCCTGAGTAATCCATTTGCTCATGTTACATTAATTTAATGTTCAGTAGTATAATAAATGGGAATCATTAGCATGATAAGCATATTGGTATTGTTTGCAGACTACAGTGCAACTTGCCTAAGACAATAAGAACTTCAAGGGGAAAAAATACTACACATAATGGTTTTAATTGGCAGCTTCTATGTATTTGAATTCCAGAGGCTATTTTTAATGCTTTAACTTACATAACTTCATGTGAATTCCATGCTCAAAAAGGCAAATAATGTACAACCTCAGAGAACATGCATGGAAACTAAATTAGCAGTTGTATAATTCAACCTCTTGGTAATAGACTATCATTAGAGTTTCAATAGCTCCTCATCATTTTATCCCCTTAGAACTACTTCCAGTTGTCAGATACTAGTGCCCTGGTACCCATACCTGTTTACATTCCACACCTTCTAAAAGAATTTTTATACTGTAAGATCTAAGAGTATTCAAAACCTCTCACAGAGATACTGATGACCAGAGATATCGACTTACATGTTTGTTGTAGCTTATGCTCTTCCAACTTACAAATCTTTGAGGTATTTTTTTGATATTCCTTTTATAACATTATAAGTGCATGTTTATGTCGACCTCTGTATTGCTATACTGTCAGTTCTCACCCTTTTTCAACCACTGTGTGACTACCCACTCATTAAGAAACATTCTGATTTGGTCCATGAGTCACTAAGTAATATGGAGTGCTTATTTTATATTATTACCAGTTCTAAATTTTTAGAGGTGATTTAATTCTTCCTTAATAAAATTTTATTAGAAGTTATTTATTTATTTATTTATTTATTTATTTTAGAGATGATGAAAGTCAAATGGAAAGAAGTTAAATAACTCAGGGCACCTGGGTGGCTGATTTGGTTAAGCGTCCTACTCTTGATTTCTTCTCAGGTCATGATGTCACGATTGATGGGATCGATCCCCACACTATCAACACAAAGCCTATTTGGGATTCTCTCTCTGCCCCTCCCCTGTTCTCCATCTTTTTCTCAAAATAAATTAACATTAAAAAAAGAAGAAGAAGTTAAATAACTTGCCCAGGATCAGATAGCTAGTAACTAATGAAGATAGGGTAGAATTTAATTACTACTAGATACTGTCTTTCAAAATCTGCACCCATTCATTCACCCCTGGGCAAATGGGGAATGACTGTCTTCTGCTTAGGTATTAATTTCTGGCTCAATTAGTGGGGTGCAGGATGGCAGTATCATCTAGGAAACACATGGAGACTTTTCATAAATTACAGAGAATCGTTTCCTCAGAGGCTTTAGTATATCAAAACAATTCAAATACTGTATGCAGTCTATCCCCAATATTTGATATATCAGTTCCTATTCTTTCTCTCTTTCATTCTACCCTCTTCATTCTCTCCCCCATCTCTAACTTTGTGTCTGTTTTATTTTAACACTCTAGTCAGCCACATCCCCACTATACATTATTTAAGTAAAGTCATGTTTTATAATATGATAATTATATTATCATGGTAGTATAATGGTAGTTTCTTCCTCTTTTACTTTAAATTTGAACAATACGAGGACAAAGGAACTAATTAAAATTTGCAAACTGTCATTATAATGAGTATAATATAATGACATAAAGTCCAGTATCATGCTGTAATTGAGAATCATAGAACTCTTTAGAATTGCTATACTGCAAATAGCTCCAAGTAAGAAATATATATATATATATATATGTATATATATATATATATATTAAAAGGAGTTTTAGACTTTAACAGATAAGGCAGACAAAAAATGACTTGCTTACATTTTGTGTGAACATATATTATTGGGTTATTCTGCATTTGCCACTTTTTAAAACTCCCAACTCTTATTGTACAAATGTGTGAATTAATAGCTGGCATTTAATGTTAAAAAGATGTGTAATTTGTCACATTTGGATATACTCTAAATGTATATTTGTGTTGCACCATATCATAAGCCAATGAGATATTCTCTAGTTTGACACATCAGAAATGCAATTTACTTCTGTCGAAAGAATTACTGGGAAGCAATAGCTATTTTTGGCTTCACAGTATGAATGTATAGAAGTTAGCTTTTCAGTTGTTTAAGTCAAATAATTTTATTAACTGAGAGCATGAAATGCTGAAAAAAAAACCAGTGTGAATTCTTTTACTTTTTCAACACTCTATGCTATTTGCCTGTAATCTTCAATGAGATTGTTCTTTAGAGTAAAAAAGTTTACGCTTTTACAGAGAAAATAAAATTAGCAAATTCACAAGTGCGAATTAACATGGTCTCAAATGTTCCATGATGTCATTGAATTAATTAAGACACAAACAAGTAAGTATGATGTAATAGTATTATATGATTATTTTGAAAAAATACTAAAATATATATCATAAATTTCCATTTCTGGATTTTGAAGTCTAAAAAGAGTTTTTATTGAAGTCTTGTCATTACTGCTGTTCTACTAAAGCTGATCTTGCTGGGTAAGCTATTTCCTGGAACTTTTAGAGGTAGAAGTAAAACATCCAAGGAAATCCCTTCTGTGCATAATTATAGTTTACAGTTTTATTCCAACCTTGAGAGTGATATTTTGAGAGATCTGTGTTTGTCCCATGTCATAGACCCGTGAGATTGGTTTCAGTGGACCAATTTTGTGCTGCTATGATATAGTAGTTTCCTGTTACACTTATGCATCCTCTCAGAATTCCTTCTGTGTAACTGTTTGAAATTTGACATAGTTCCTGGCATATAGTTGACATTCAATATATACTGGTTCTGTGAAAATTGTAAATATTTTGTCTATCTAACTAAACTATGACTCTACGGTGAGTTGTACTTTGTCCTTATTGATTTATTATTCATATATCATTGAAGTTTAAGTGGAAGCTTGTACAATATGAGAACTGAATTAATCCATTTATTCTATAACGGGCAATTTTCTGTTGATTTATCTAGTGAACTACCACTCATTTATGTTCTGATATGTCTAGGACTCTTAACTTTGATAAGTTAATTAAAAATGTGTATCCTTGACATATTTGTATGTCATCTGGCATTAATAATATTGTTTCTTTAAAATCTTTTTGTTTTGTTTTGTTTGTGTGTTCTGTTTTATTTTAGGAGAATGGAGCAGGAATGTCATCATTTGAAGTGAGCCTGTTTTAATTTAGTCTATGAAATCTACACTGGCTTTAAATTACATAGGAAAAGTAAGAACTTTTAAATAATCCATGTTTTCTAATTACCTATTATTTGAATTATTTTCCGAATTAATCTTTAGTTGTTTCCATTGATCATTTAAAAAAAAGGAACCATGTTTGTGAGAGTGAGCATTATATCAACAAATAAACCAAAATTTTAAAGACCTACAGCTCTTTACATGCCTGTTGAGTCAGGATAGTTCACACAAAAGATTATCTAAAGATACTAAAAGGATATTTGGATGAATAGATTATAGAACAGAACAGTAGAGAAGATGTAAGGAGATACATGTAGGTGTAATTTGAATAGATCATAATTGTAAGGGTTTATTGAGAGAGGCAAACAATTTTCGTTAGCTGAGTTGGTATCTCTAAGCATGCTTTAGGTCTCTACTATTATGTCTGTCTTCCATTCCTATTAAAATTCTCAAGCTTGCCTTTTCTTTGAACATACTAGTGCAAAAAACACCTAAATATACCGATGATCATTTGTGTCCTACTGCAGTGTGGATCTGAAATAAATTCATGAAAGGACTCAAAATCAGATATCTAAGGACCAGGAGACAACTCAAATTTTACAATGTTGTTGTTTTTAATATTTTTATTAATTTATTAATTTTGAGAGACAGCGAGAAAGAGCATGTGCATGCGAGTGGGGAGGGGAAGAGAGAAAGGGAAAGAGAATCCCAGGCAGGCTCAGCACAGTCAACACAGAACCTGACAAGGCAGGGTTCAAACTCACAAACCATGAGATCATAACCTGAGATGAAATCAAGAGTCAGACACTTAACCGACTGAGCCACCAAGGTGCCCCTTACAATGGTTGTTTTTGGTTGTTTTTTTTTTTTTTAATAGAACACAAAGTTATATTGTAAATCTCATGTCCCAGATACCAATACTTCAAGCAAACACTTAAAAGCAAAATCTTCTTAGATTTTAGACTTGGAGTTAGGGCTATAATTTTTCATGTAGCATGCCATTCCAATTATTTGTGTGTTGATCTCCCAGTTTGACACTCACTCACCTTTCTAAATCCTGCTGTGTATCACTGGGCTGGGGGTGTACAATATCTGCTTCTCCAGTTCAGTTGCCAGCTGGCTTCCTGTTAGGTGCTCCATTAAGAGGCACTGGTGGAAGATCACATTATAGAAGAGCAAGAGAAAATTCTGCCTCTAAACCCAACAGTTGGAATTTGCTGGAAGTGGCTGAAACAGCAGTGAGACAAGATGATTAAGTGAAGAAGACGATGATTAGGGAGAAACAGTATTTGTTGCTGCTGCTGCTGCTACTTTTGTTGCTGTAAATTCAGAAGGAAGTGCGAGAGCATTTCCGATCATGTTTTAGCAAGTGTAAGTGCATGGGCTCCAGCTTGGTGAATTAATATCTTGTGTATGCTGAATATCGCCTCTTTTTTCTTTATGTTCCAGACCTGAATCCATTTTGGTTTTGCACCTCTAGTACTTCCAGCCCTTCTTGGTTCTTGAAGCCAACTACCTACAGTAAATATCCAGTGTTTGAAATATTTAGAGTGGTTTCATTTTTTTTTTTTTTATTTGACTGATATCCCTTGTTCAGATTCTTAAAAATCACATGGCAGGGATACTTCCATTTCTTTTTTTTAAATTTTTTTTAACTTTATTTTTAAGAGAGAGAGACAGAGCACAAGCAGGAGAGGGGCACACAGAGAAGGAGACGCAGAATCTGAAGCAGGCTCCAGGCTCTGAGCTGTCAGCACAGAGCCCGACGCAGGGCTGGAACTCACAAACTGCGAGATCATGACCTGAGCCAAAGCCAAATGCTTAACCGACTGAGCCACCCAGGTGCCCTGGGATATTTTCATTTCTAATTTATTTTGGATCTTGAATAACTTTGATCCTAAAAACTGTATTTTTTTCCAAGTTACTCTAGTGGCATATACCTTTTCCCTTCTTCTCAAGACTCCTATTCATACATACATATTATTATAAGATGTGTAATTCAATTATCAGATCACAGTGCTAGTGAGACCTAGTCTCTAGCCCTTTATTTTACAAGATACTAAGGCTTCATACCATACGTAATTTCCAAACATTAAAAAATAAATAAAACCATGCTATTAATCACAATCACTTACATAGAGAAATTGAATATTTAGCATTCTCATTTTGAATCATGAATATGCATTTGCTTATGTACTACACTTTATTTTTCCCCTATGAAATTTGTGATTACCTGCCATCTACAAACTGGAGGGCATTGTCCAAATAGTTAGGAAGAGAAGCTCTGGGATCTAAATGGCTGTTTTTGAACTCTCGACCCCTCAGTCACCACGACTATGACTCCAGTCCAACTACTGGCCTCTGCCTAACTGCAGTTCCCAATCTGTGAAGCAGATAACACCACTAGCATCACAGGGTGGTTGTGGTGATTAAATAAAAAAAAAATACATAAGGGACACTTGGAACAGTGTATGGCTCCTATTAAGCCCTCATCATTGTTAGTTGACATTATTATTATTGTTATTATTCTTTCCTCTGAAAATGGCAGAAAACTGTTTCAAGTGAACCACAATGGAGGAAATTTCTCACGGATTATCATTCTGAATCATAGCATATAATTTGTTGAAAACAATTTTAAAGAGTCAAAGTACAGATTAGTATTCTTGCAATTAAAATGTCATTTAAGAGTGCATTTATAGTAGCTATTTCAAACATAATTGGCAAATGCTACCATATGTAATTTATTTTTGATTGCACAAGTATTAAATGCTTGTTTTGATTATTTGATGCATGATATTATATTGGGTTTGGATTTTACTAAAATATTTCAAAGCTTTCAGTAATACTAATATATCGGGCTTCATCTTTGTGCTACCTCATAGGCTAGGATCTACAATAAAAGGTAAATTAGAAATGGGGATATGGCCCATTCCCTCTTGGAAATCATGATATGCATGGGCTAAACAGAAATACAGAGAAATAATTATAAGGTTACATGATAAACAGTATACCAGAAATGTCCCCAAAACCTCATGCGAGCATTACAAAAAATGACAAAAGCAATCATATCTGGCATGCATAGGGATTCTAAGGAGACTTCAATGAAGTGGTAATTTTTGAGTTCACAAATGTAAAAGAGAAATAAGATTTCCAGTAAAGATTGATGTAGAAAATGTACAAAGGTATTCAAACCCATGGAACTTTTTCAGTAATCTTTAAGCAGTATGATAGATAGGATAGAGGTAAAATAATGAAAACCCTGCTATGACTTCAAAAAAGTGAAAGACAGGAAACAAAAGAGAGACAGAGAGAGAGATTGATTCAATCCATTGCATGAAATTCTAACCAATCCAGAGGTAAATGAGTTCATTTTATCAAATTTTAACTAGTTTTCCTTCATAGCAAGTGGTAAAACTTTCTTTGATGACTATTACCTATCAGAAAAAAATTAATGCTTAGAGGTTTGAAAAATAAAATCATATTATTTTCTCATTTATATCTCTAAATTTTATTCATCATATAAGATTCATTTAAAACATATGTATTAAGAGCTCCAGTTATATGGATTCCAGTTACCCTCAAATGAGAAGCTATTTGGGAACATTTCATGTAGTCTTTACCTTTAATTTTGCATGGGGAACTTAGAAAGTGAAGTTGGACTTTGACCTTAGGTGAGTTAAGAGCAATAGCTTTCTGCTTCTGGGTTTGTTACTTGTTCTGGACAGGTGTGCTATTAACGAACAACTCCAACCTACTCCTAAACAGACATTCCTCCCCAGGGCCTCTTATGAAGTGTATGATCACTATTTACTCTCCTGACAAAACCTGGTACTGTTAATGAACATAAGGGTTAACCTATAGCTGTGCAACTCCCTGGCTTGTCTTTTTGAGATGAAAGTTCCATCGCGTCATGAAAAACACTCTTGTCTCTCCTAACTAATGAGAAACAAACCTACTGCTTGGGCAAAGATAGTGCAGAGAATGTGCCTCAGAGGGATCACTGAAACTATCTAGAAAACTATATTAAGGATCATTATAGATCTCAGTATAGCATTTTTCATATCTTTACTTGAAAAGAGCATAAAATAGAATTGGAAAGCACATGGTGGGGACTCAAATCATTTACTCTAATGCAGATCATTATTTATCTAAAAAAATATTTCACATAGCTATTTAATTTCAAATCTCATAAAGCATCTGGATTATTTGCTCCATTTGGTTTTCCAGGCACAGACTGCAGATTAGATCCCTAGACCGAGCAACGAGCTCAATGCAGAAAGGGACCTAATAACAGGACGATTCATTTGGGCTAGGATTCCAAGTTGGACAGCAAGGGAATAAATACCTACTTTTGAAATACAGAGCCCTAGACCGTAAGTAGAATTTGCCCTTTGACTTGATTCACTAACTGCAGGGAACATTAAATGGTATTTCTATGTTGTCTTGTTCTCCAATTCACTCCCTATGTTTTATTTAAAAAGATTTTTCTAGGAGTCAATTCTAAGAACTTTTCATAAAAGTTGCTAGAAAAGTCATAGTCAGAAATGTGACCTCCCTGAAAACCACCTCCTCCCCCATAACCAACTATAATGAACCAAAGCAAACATAAAATACCACAAACTGTAATATATATGACTTACTCAGTATGATTTTGAACAATTTGGAAGAGAAGAGCAGAAGTCGGCATATAAATCCTTTTCGAGAGCCCAGCATGTGATCTGGCAAGTAAGTGGAACAGTTTTGAAAGGGTCACAATGATATAGCCCAATATATCAGGTCTGTATTCGGAAGCCCTTTGATACACCTGTCTTTCAAAATTCAGAATATTTCTAGTGTAAATAGGCCATACCTTCATGTACCGTATATTGTATAGCACCCCAGTAAGATTTGGGATAGTAACTATAGGAAAAATAGAGATAGTGTAAATTGTCTCATGGAAATTCAGGTCTATATGAGATATACAAATAAGTTACCCCCAAGAAATTGTTCATAAAATATGAATGGATTTTAAAAATGCAGATAAAGCACATTGGGCCTATAAAAATAAAAATTTAAAATTTAAAAAAGTGAATTTCTGGGAAAACAATTGGAACTATTGGGAATACCCATTTCTAAGCCTGTCTACCTCAGGAGATGAGTAATAACATCAAAACTAAAGAAAAGATCTTGCAGCCACATATCGAACATTTTTTTCATAAACATTTTATCCTAACAGGAAAGATAAAGAAATAGAGATAAAAGTAATTATTAGACGCAGGAGAGGCAAGGAAAACAGAACTTTTGTAGGGAAAACTGACCATATTAATTTGTAATTTAAGCAATTGTAACTTGATCATCAGAGATAAGACAAGCCGGGAGTTTCCGTCTTATGAAATATTTCCTCCTTCAACCTGGCTTTCTCAGAATTGGGAGAGCAAACTGAAATCTGAAATCTGAGCAGTACACATGCACTGGGCAGGGTATACTACTCTGCAGGACTCAGGAACATTTCCCCATGACTTTTAAGATTTTCCCTTCACTGTTACACAAAAATAAATTCAAGTGGAAACATTCAACTATATAAATTTAAAAGCAGACAAAAGTATTAGAAAAAGGGTAACTTGATGGTTTTATTTTCTTTGATGGCTATAGTATGGGTAAATTTTTGCTCACAAAGTCAGGTAGGCAACTATGAAATCGTTTGTGAATAATTTTGTTATTTCAAACTCCGTATTTGCAGTTTTCCTGGAAATATAATTCCAGTCAACTTGAGGTCCTTCTCCTATGTTGTAAATTGGGAGTGGAGTGTTTGAGTGGTGTCATGGAGCTCAGGTCTTTTCCTTGATGTCACATGATTACAGAAGCTCCTACTGAACATCGGCCACTTACCTAGTGCTAAGTTAGTGGTCGTCAAAGTTGACCGCAGACTTGTTCCTTCTTGTTTTGTGGACGCTACAAGCATGGAAAGTATTTCTTCTATTTTCGTGTTACCTTTGATATACTACAATGGTCCCACTGCAGCCTCTACCAAGGTTGAGAATTAAACTTAACAGACTGTGAAACTTTTTAAGCCCTTTCCTGGTTATATACACCAGGCATTATATCATTTTTTAGTTTATCCCAACTTTTCTTAGACTCTATTTGGATAATCGGTCATATAGCTTTTCTGCATTCAGGTCTAGTTCACCAAAGTAATTCCGAATGTTTGCCAAATCCCAGGCCTACAACAGAAGGTATAGAGTTCTTCCCCTAAACTTTCATCATCTCTTGTATCAATCTTGCAAACCTCCAAAGTAGAGGTTAACCTCTCTTATTAGGGGCAGAGGTGGGAAAAAACCTATTTTGCTTATGATGTTTCATTCAAGACTTTGACTTTTACATTACCTTAATGGCCTAGGTCTCTTAATTATGAAAGTCAGAGAATACACTTTTATTCTATTTTTCATTATGCAACATCTCTTAAGTCTGGGCCCAGAAAAGCCTATCTGTATGAATAAGGTGAAAAAAAAATGCTTTGCAGAAAGGGAAAAATTAAACTAAGCAAAAATAATCTGTTTATAATGGCAAAACTTTGTATAAGAATAATATATAAGGCTTGGAAAGTATAAAGGAAAAGGTGAGTTGGGTCACGTGGATGGTTCGGTTGCCTAAGTATCCAACTCTTGGTTTTGGCTCAGGTCATGATCTCACAGTTCATGGGTTTGAACTCCACGTTGGGCTTTGTTCTGACAGAGTGGAGTCTGCTTGGAATTCTCTCTATCTTCCTCTCTCTCTGTCCCTCCCCATGTGTGTTCTCTTTCAAAAATAAATAAATAAACATGAAAAAAAAAAAGAAAAGGTGAATTGTCTGGACGCTGATAACTAGAAAATTGTATATAAAAATATAAAGTCATAGTCAATTAAAAAACTGGAAAAAATGTTGTTACTTTGAAAAAAACAGCTATTCATGTTACATTAAATATGGCATAAATATTCATATATAATGTAAACATTTGCTTATAAATATATCAAGAAAAACAAAAAGAAGCAATGGAAAATTGAGTGAAAGCCATAAATATTCAATTCAAAAATAAAAGAAATTCTCAATAAACATTTCAATAAAATATGTTTGAGCATATTAGTCATCAGACTTGACTTAAATATAGATAACTTTATTAATCTATCAGTTTGGCAAAGACTGAAAATAACTTGATACCTGAAGAAGTCAAGAATATGGAAAACAGATCTACTCATACAGTTCTGGATACATATGAAAAGTGTTCTGCTATTTTGAAAATAATTTAATAATGCATATTAAAACATTATATATGCATACACTGTTCTGCAATTTTACTTTAGGCATATAAGATTATCTAACCTATTAACTTATAGCTGTTCAATCTAGATATATGTCACATAATTAAAATTACCTAACATATCTGCAATAGGGAGTTTATTAAAGAAATTTTGAAAATTGTATAAAATGGAAGACTTTTCTGACATTAAAAACTATGATATAAATCTGCATTATGTCTGGGAGTATAAGTATATATATATATGTATATTTTTTTTTTTTTCCCCCGGCACTGGAATTTATTGCCTCCCTGGCAGAGAGGAGGCATTGTGGGGGCCGTGCCGGCCGGCGGGCGAGTCCTGGGGGGGCTGGTGGGGTGCGGGGCGGGGAGTGTTTCTCTGTTGTGGGGTGTGAGGCCCAGATTCGGAGCTGGAATGGTCAGTGGCGGCTCTTGAAGGCTGAGCTTGACATGGGGGGGGGGGCCTGGGCTGGGCTGGGGGGGTTCTGCCAGTGAGAAACGGATGGTCACTCACCCTTTGGGTCTGTGAGACCCCGGGGGAGGGGAGGGGGCATATGTATATATGCATATATACATATATATATATAAGAATTTTAAGTAAATTATTAAGTGATTAAAAAGAAAGTACTTGTAGAGAGAGTATGATCATACTAATGCAAATGTGTTTGTTCCACAAATATTTTTCTAGCACTAGTGTGTATTAGAACCTGTGTTAGGAACTGGGAAGAAAATTTTAGACACAGTAATTGTAATCTTTTCCTCATTCAGTTTGCAGTCTAATAAAGAATAAAGGGGAGCACCTGGCTGGCTAGGTCAGAAGAGCATGTGACTCTCAGTCTCAGGGTTGTGAGTTCTAGCCCTACATTGGGTGTAGACATTACTAAAAAAAAAAAAAAATCTTGATAAAAAAAAAATAAAGTCAATCCTTAATAAATAGTCATAGAACTTCTATCATGGTTTCTCTTTATCTCATTTCTATCTAATTAAATTAACATATTTATATTAACCTACTTCTACTCTATATTTTATATATTAATTCAGTATATATTCTTCAAGGCACTGAAATTGTAGCAGTGGGCAAAGTTTACATGTTATTACCCTGTACATAAGTAAAAATACAATAAAGGTCCACTGGAGATTGTGATTATAAATGTTTGAAGGCCATATATGCATTGATTCTATTCACTTCTAGCACATCTTATTCCTTATTATGCATGTCTGAAATAGCTCATCACAATAAAGACTGAAACTCAAGACCGTTAAAAACTCAATGTGTGGAAGATGGCAGTGTAGGAGGACGCTGGGCTCACTGTGCATCCTGCTGATCACTTAGATTTCACTTACACCTGCCTAACTAACCCAGAAAATCGCCAGAAGACTAGCAGAACGGAGTCTCAGGAGCCAAGCGCAGACGAGAGGCCCATGGAAGAGGGTAGGAAGGGCGGAGAGGTGGTACGCTCCATGGACTGGCAGGAGAGAGCCAGGGTGGAGGGGCAGCCCACCGGCCAAGCAGAGCCGCCCAGTCTGGCTTGCAAAAGTGGAGGGGCCGGACAGAGTGTGTTCCGACAGCAAGCGGGACTTAACAACTGGGAGGTCATAAGTTAACAGCTCTGCTCCGAAAGTGGGAAAGCTGGAGGACAAAGGGAGGGAGAGTTGCTGAGCCCCGGGACAACAGAGCTCAGCTTGGCGGGGAACAAAGGCACTCGCCAGCGCCATCTCCCTCGCCCATCCCCCAGCCAAAATCCCAAAGGGAACCAGTTCCTGCCAGGGAACGTGTTTACACCATGCAAACACCTAAAGCTGTGCTTCTGTGGATCCATCCCTCCAGCGGGTCTGAATCCCTCCCGGTGCCGCAGGGCCCCTCCTGAAGTGGATCTCCGAAGGAAAATCGAGATGAGCCTGTCCATCCCCCCACCCCCACCCCCCGTGCACCCTGCCAATCCACTCCAGCTAATACTCCAGATCCCCAGCACCACAAGCCTGGCAGTGTGCAAGTAGCCCAGACAGGCCACACCACCCCACAGTGAATCCCGCCCCTAAGAGAGGGGAAGAGAAGGCACACACCAGTCTGACTGTGGCCCCAGCAGTGGGCTGGGGGCAGACATCAGGTCTGACTGCGGCCCCGCCCACCAACGCTAGTTATTCGAGATCGCACAGGGGAAGTGCCCCACAGTCCTGCACCACTCCAGGGACTATCCAAAATGACGAACGGGAAGAATTCCCCTCAGAAAAGCGTCCAGGAAATAACAACAGCTAACGAACTAATCAAAAATGATTTAAACAATATAACAGAAAGTGAATTTAGAATAACAGTCATAAAATTAATCGCTGGGCTTAAAAACAGTATAGAGGACAGCAGAGAATCTCTTGCTACAGAGATCAAGGGACTAAGGAACAGTCAGAGGAGCTAAACAATGCTATCAACGAGTTGCAAAATAAAATGGAGACAACTACGGCTTGGATTGAAGAGGCAGAGGAGAGAATAGGTGAACTAGAAGATAAAATTATGGAAAAAGAAGAAGCTGAGAAAAAGAGAGATAAAAAAAATCCAGGAGTATGAGGGGAAAATTAGAGAACTAAGTGATGCACTAAGGAGAAATCATCTACGCATAATTGGTATTCCAGAGGAGGAAGACAGAGGGAAAGGTGCTGAAGGTGTACTTGAAGAAATAATAGCTGAGAACTTCCCGGATCTGGGGAAGGAAAAAGCCATTGAAATCCAAGAGGCACAGAGAACTCCCTTCAGACGTAACTTGAATCGATCTTCTGCAGGACATATCATAGTGAAACTGGCAAAATACAAGGATAAAGAGAAAATTCTGAGAGCAGTTAGAGATAAACGTGCTCTAACATATAAAAGGAGACCTATAAGACTCGTGACAGATCTCTCTACTGAAACTTGGCAAGCCAGAAAGGAATGGCAGGAGATCTTCAATGTGATGAACAGAAAAAATATGCAGCCGAGGATCCTTTATTCAGCAAGTCTGTCATTTAGAATAGAAGGAGAGATAAAGATCTTCCCAAACAAACAAAAACTGAAGGAATTCCTCCCCACTAAACCAGCCCTACAAGAGATCTTAAGAGGGATCCAGTGAGACAAAGTACCAGAGACATCACTACAAGCATGAAACCTACAGACATCACAATGACTCGAAACCCATATCTTTCTATAATAACAGTGAATGTAAATGGACTAAATGTGCCAACCAAAAGACATAGGGTATCAGAATGGATAAAAAAAACAAGACCCATCTATTTGCTGTCTACAAGAGACACATTTCAGACCTGAGGACACCTTCAGATTGAGAGTGAGGGGATGGAGAACTATTTATTGTGCCACTGGAAGTCAAAAGAAAGCTGGAGTAGCCATACTTATATCAGACAAACTAGACTTTAAATTAAAGGCTGTAACAAGAGATGAAGAAGGGCATTATATAATAATTACAGGGTCTATCCATCAGGAAGAGCTAACAATTATAAATGTCTATGCGTCGAATATGGGAGCCCCCAAATATATAAAACAATTACTCACAAACATAAGCAGCCTTATTGATAAGAATGTGGTCATTGCAGGGGACTTTAACACTCCACTTACAGAAATGGATAGATCATCTAGACACATGGTCAATAAAGAAACAAGGGCCCTGAATGATACATTGGATCAGATGGACTTGACAGATATATTTAGAACTCTGCATTCCAAAGCAACAGAATATACTTTCTCCTCGAGTGCACATGGAACATTCTCCAAGATAGATCACATACTGGGTCACAAAACAGCCCTTCATAACTACCCAAGAATTGAAATCATACCATGCATACTTTCAGACCACAATGCTATGAAACTTGAAATCCACCACAGGAAAAAGTCTGGAAAACCTCCAAAAGCATGGAGGTTAAAGAACACCCTACTAAAGAATGAATGGGTCAACCAGGCAATTAGAGAAGAAATTAAAAAATACATGGAAACAAACGAAAATGAAAATACAACAATACAAATGCTTTGGGATGCAGCGAAGGCAGTCCTGAGAGGAAAATACATTGCAATCCAGGCCTATCTCAAGAAACAAGAAAAAATCCCAAATACAAAATCTAACAGCACACCTAAAGGAAATAGAAGCAGAACAGCAAAGACAGCCTAAACCCAGCAGAAGAAGAGAAATAATAAAGATAAGAGCAGAAATAAACAATATAGAATCTAAAAAAACTGTAGAACAGATCAACGAAACCAAGAGTTGGTTTTTTGAAAAAATAAATGAAATTGATAAACCTCTAGCCAGGCTTCTCAAAAGAAAAGGGAGATGACCCAAATAGATAAAATCATGAATGAAAATTGAATTATTGCAACCAATCCCTCAGAGATACAAGCAATTATCAGGGAATACTATGAAAAATTATATGCCAACAAACTGGACAACCTGGAAGAAATGGACAAATTCCTAAACACCCACACGCTTCCAAAACTCAATCAGGAGGAAATAGAAAGCTTGACAGACCCATAACCAGTGAAGAAATTGAATCAGTCATCAAAAATCTCCCAACAAATAAGAGTCCAGGACCAGATGGCTTCCCAGGAGAGTTCTACCAAAGGTTTAAAGCAGAGATAATACCTATCCTTCTCAAGCTATTCCAAAAAATAGAAAGGGAAGGAGAACTTCCAGACTCATTCTATGAAGCCAGTATTACTTTGATTCCTAAACCAGACAGAGACCCAGTAAAAAAAGAGAACTACAGGCCAATATCCCTGATGAATATGGATGCAAAAATTCTCAATAAGATACTAGCAAATCGAATTCAACAGCATATAAAAAGAATTATTCACCATGATCAAGTGGGATTCATTTCTGGGATGCAGGGCTGGTTCAACATTTGCAAATCAATCAACGTGATACATCACATTAATAAGAGAAAAGATAAGAACCATAAGATCCTGTCAATTGATGCAGAAGAGGCATTTGACAAAATTCAGCACCCTTTCTTAATAAAACCCTCCAGAAAGTCGGGATAGAAGGAACATACTTAAAGATCATAAAAGCCATTTATGAAAAGCCCACAGCTAACATCATCCTCAATGGGGAAAAACTGAGAGCTTTTTCCCTGAGATCAGGAACACGACAGGGATGTCCACTCTCACCGCTGTTGTTTAACAAAGTGTTGGAAGTTCTAATATCAGCATTCAGACAACAAAAGGAAATCAAAGGCATCAAAATTGGCAAAGATGAAGTCAAGCTTTCGCTTTTTGCAGATGACATGATATTATACATGGAAAATCCGATAGACTCCACCAAAAGTCTGCTAGAACTGATACATGAATTCAGCAAAGTTGCAGGATACAAAATCAATGTACAGAAGTCAGTTGCATTCTTATCCACTAATAATGAAGCAACAGAAAGACAAATAAAGAAACTGATCCCATTCACAATTGCACCAAGAAGCATAAAATACCTAGGGATAAATCTAACCAAAGATGTAAAAGATCTGTATGCTGAAAACTATAGAAAGCTTATGAAGGAAATTGAAGAAGATATACAGAAATGGAAAAACATTCCGTGCTCATGGATTGGAAGAATAAATATTGTCAAAATGTCGACACTACCCAAAGCTATCTACACATTCAATGTAATCCCAATCAAAATTGGGATTTTGTAATCCCAATTACAATTGTAATTGTAATGTAATCCCAATCAAAATTGCACCAGCATTCTTCTTGAAACTAGAACAAGCAATCCTAAAATTCATATGGAACCACAAAAGGCCCCAAATAGCCAAAGTAATTTTGAAGAAGAAGACCAAAGCAGGAGGCATCACCATCCCAGACTTTAGCCTCTACTACAAAGCTGTCATCATCAAGACAGCATGGTATTGGCACAAAAACAGACACATAGACCAATGGAATAGAATAGAAACCCCAGAACTAGACCCACAAATGTATGGCCAACTCACACACACACACACACACTCACACACACACACACACACACACACACACACACACCCCTACAGGTATTTATATGTATATACATAAATAATCTCTTTAAAATTTGTTTTAAATATGTTTAATGTTTATTCCTTTTTGAGAGACAGAAAGACACAGACCATAGTGGGGGAGGGGCAGAGAGAGAGACAGAGAGAGAGGCAGCCCCAGAATCTGAAGCAGCCTCCAGCTCTGAGCTGTCAGCACAGCCTGATGCAGGGCTCGAACTCACAAATGTGAGATAATGACCTGAGATGAAGTCAGATGTTTAACTAACTGAGCCACCCAGGTGTCGCAATAATCTCTCTTTTTTAAAATTATAATCTCAAAATGAGGCACATTTTAAATAATTTTTGAGTTGTCCAAAGCAGAAATTTAAAGTAATATTAAATATGACAAATATTCACTGAGTGTCTAATACATACCAGATACTATTCTAAACAGTGTGCATATATTCATGCATACTAATAATTCCAAAAGTATGTGTTATTATTATCCTTAAAGAACATTAATCTTAATCATTCAGGACATTTGCTTTGAACAGGTTTATTGAAAATAGCAACACACATAGGAAAGCATATTTGCTTTTCCCTCTATTCTCTAAAGCAAAAGTCACTTAATACCATTTGCTCACAAAGACCATAATTACTGATGATTAGCCATTACAGGTTTGTACACAAATAAAACAGTCCTCAGTGAAGCATATGCCCCAAGACCCTGGCTCTGTCCTTTTCAAACCCCTTTTGGTTCATGAACATGCTAACAGGTTGTACTCTTTATTAGACCATCCAAATTTGAAACAACAGAAAGAATCTAAGAATTAAACAATGAAAACCAGTGTGTGTTTTACCTTGAAAACCTTCCCCATGTGTTTTAAATTGCCTATCCATCTTTTTAGTACTACCATGCTTATATTTCTCAGAGAATCTTCCTTCTCTTAGTTTTTTTCTTTCTTTCCTTCTTTCTTTTTTTCTTTCTTTCTTTCCTTCTTTCTTTCCTTCTTTCTTTCTTTCTTTCTTTCTTTCTTTCTTTCTTTCTTTCTTTCTTTCTTTCTTTCTTTCTT
>NC_064811.1:108715039-108756812 GCF_023721935.1 Panthera uncia | reverse complement strand
CTTTCTTTCTTTCTTTCTTTCTTTCTTTCTTTCTTTCTTTCTTTCTTCCTTTCTTATTAAATGCAGGCTTTCATTACCTTTTCTTGTTTCCCTGCAATGCCCACCTTTTGTACTTGCCTCAGGCCTCATAACTGAAACCTCAGGTCAAGTAGGTGGCAACTGCCTGTGTTCTAAGCACTAGAAGACTGAGGTTGTGATTGCTCATTACCATAAACGGTGGGAACCTTGTCCTCAGGGGGAAGAAGATCTATTAGTTACGTAATGAAGGAGGACTAAGGAATGGCTCTTCCTCTGCCGGCTGCTGAGGTTAGTGGGGCACTGTTGCCAAACTCATGTGCAGCGTCCCATGGGCATAACTGCTCCCTTTCTTTCACAGATCCACTGTATTTACTCTCTTATTCTTACCAAACATAATCCTTTCCCCATTTATTGTGGAAAAATGATTTCGCCATATAATTCCCCAGCCTTCCTTTTTTTGTTTTCTGGGTTTTTGTTTTGTTTTGTTTTGTTTTGAAACAGCAATTGCAGCTGCTCCTTGAGAGGTTTAAAAACATCAATCAGTTTCACAGCTAGAGGTAGAGTGATGAAGATTCAGCTCCTTTTTTTTTTCATTTTAACTTGGTTCTTCTATGAGAACCACTTTTGTTTGTGCTTTTGTTTTTGTTTCTCGCACAGAGTGCAACTGCTGGAGGAAATACAGAGTGAGAAGAACAGCCTGATCTTTGCCTTTGCCTGTGACTGGGGACAGAGAAGGTAAGGGAACAATTCCCTTCTCTGACCACTAATCATGGCAGCTCCACAATCCTGGCTGCCTCTGCTTTTCAGTCGCTTCTTTGGACTGTTGGCTGAATATTATTTTAAACTCTGGGGTGCCTGGGGTGGCCCAGTCGGTTGAGCTTCCAACTTTGGCTCAGATCATGATCTCACAGTTGAGGTACCAGCTCCAGCCCCGCATCAGGCTGTGTGCTGACAGTTTAGAGCCTGGAGCCTGCTTCGGATTCTGTCTGTCTCTTTCTCTGCCCCTCCTCCACTCATGCTCCATCTCTCTCTGTCTCAAAATAAAATAAACACTAATAATTTTTTTTAATTCCAATGACCTTCCACCCCATTTTTTCGAGTGTTATTGTATCAGCTGCCTAGTCCTCCTTCACTTGGTCAAACCCTATTATTACTAATGTAATGTTGCTTATGTGAATCAATTATTTCTTTCCCTGTATTTTGTGATTGTAATATAAGTGTTTTAATTTTTTAAGAAACTGATATGTCTTTCCCAGTTTACATATCCTTAACATAACATGCAAAATAAGGCTGAAAATGGAGACTAGAAACATATTGTAGAGTTCCCTGAAGCCATAGTGAGGATTCATTGCTGAATGAATCCTATGGGTGATGGGGAGAAAATAAAGGTTTATTGGTTCACTAAATGTCCACTCAAATACAATATGCCAATCATCTTAATTTTGTGATACAGTATGTGCCCTTCATTCCCTATTAAATCTCTTTATCTTCAATTATTCCTCAGTGGCAGAACTTTAAGATCTTTCATCATAGACCTGACTTAGGCTAAGTGCTCAATAGATGGAAGATGCAGTAAATTTAAATGTGTTTTACTTAGTAAGTAGATAAGGGAAAACTTTGAATAGAGCTCACTTTTATGAAAGTAAATACACCACAGTGCATATAGTATGCTTGGGCTCAGGAGTCAGTAAAAAATATATAACTGAGGAATTGCTTGCAAGCTTATTTTTATAACCCTAGAATAATGATTACACAAGTGAGATTTTATAAGGTCAAGGACTAGTGAGTTGGCAATAGCAACACAAATAGAAATAGAGTGCATGGACATTATGCTGGTACAATCTACAGGACTTTGCAAATTATTTCTTTGTTTGGAGAAAGAAGTGAGAGTAAAATATTTTTAGCCTGGTTTGAGCAAGATAAGTGTCAAACACTGAATTTCAAGAGATAACAGGGTGGGTGGAAAAGGAATATTCGAGGGGAAAAAAGGAAATGGAATTTTATATTTTGAAACTCTAGCTATTTTTCTCAACTATGACCATAACTAACAATTTGGCATTGAAGTAGTCCCTTAACTCTCAGGATCTTTATTTATCATCAATAACAAAAAAAAAGATTAAAGATAAAAATGCTGGGGCACCTGGCTTGTTCTGTCTGTAGAGCACGCAACTCTTGATCTTGGCGTCATAAATTCAAGCCCCACTTTGGGCCTACAACTAACTAACTAAATAAATAAATATTAAATTCAATTCAATAATTAAAAAAAATCAAAATGCTTCCAGACCCTTATTCCATGATTTCTGACAAGGAAACCCAAGTTATAAAAAGCAAGGTTAGACAGTGGGATGAAGGAGTGAAAGATATTTTCACATCCAATGGGAGGTGTTTTGTTTCTTTTGTTTTAAATTGAAGAAAAAATAATATATAGCTAGAGATGTGAAGATAGTTTTTAGCACCTGGCCTTATAGGACATTATTAAAAATGTATTAACAGAACAGATAAGTACCTAGTTTAGAATTGGCCAAGAAAAGGGGAACACGGTAACATAGTTATGTTTCATACATACAAAATATATTAAAATTTAATACATAAATCATATAACATATGTGTTACGAGGCAAGCAAATTGAGGACTGTTTTCTCAAATTCCTGAGAAAAGTGAAATGAGGCTTCTATTGACTGAGAAGACCAGAAATAGGGTTAAGGACCTCATGCATACCTCAAGGCTTAAAAACTGTGCATGAGAAAAGAGGTGATTCAGGAAGCCACTATTAAATAATTGAAAAAAAAATGAAGATCACATTTGAGGAGAGATAACATGAAATTTAGTTTTATGATTAAGTATACTTTCTCCAAAAAACTTTCTCATCTTCCATTTTATGCATTTGAAGATGATAGAGAATCTGTTTCCCAACTGGCTGACAATATTATTTTGGAAAGAAAATTACATAGGGTTACTTTAGTGGGTGATATTCTGGGTCAGAGAACTAAGATGAATCAAAGAACTTGAAGGGGATTTCCAAGGAGACTGAAGAATGGATTCAGAGGGACTACAGGAAGTTGGGTTCATATTTCAGGTTTCAAAATGAAGAAAATGGTACAGATTAGTGTTGACAAGGTATAAGGTATAGTCACATCAGGGAAGATGGTGGGAAGATGAGGTAGAGGCCACTGAAGCAGAGCACGTAGAACATTTCTGAGGTCAAGGCTTTGTTAGGGACATAAATATAGCTGTTAACATATCTGGAGTGCTTTTAGTGCAAGACACAGTCTGTTTTTTTAAAAGACTTTTTATTAAGGAAAACCAAAGAATAATGTAATGAATACATTACCATTTTTCTACAATTGTCAATTTAGAGCTGATCTTTTGTAATCTATAGGCACACCCACCCCTTACCCTGGATTGTTATGAAACAAATCCCCGACATTGTATCATTGCTGCCATAAATACTTCAGTATGTTCTCTAAAACATAAGAACTCTTCGAAAATATACCCACAATACTTTTATCACACTGAAGAAATTAATATTGATTCCCTAATATCATCTAATATCCAATCACTGTTTAAATTTTCCCAATTGTCTTGTGATTTACTTTTTTATTTTTTTAAATGTTTATTTATTTTTGAGAGAGAGAGAGCATAGTGTGTGTGTGGGGGTTGGGGGGGGGTGCAGAAAGAGAGGGGAACCAAGGATCCAAAGCAGGCTATGTACTGACAGCAGAGAGCCCGATGCAGGGCTTGAGCCCACAAACTGTGAGATCATGATCTGAGCTGAAGTCAGATGCTTAACCAACTAAGCCACCCAGGCGCCCTGTCTCCTGAATTTTTTATTTGAATTTGCACAAATCAAGATCTGACTAAGGTCTATACATTTCAATTGGTTGATGCATTTCTTGAGTTTCTTTTAATCTATAGGTTTTCCTTTTGCTATTTTTCCCATTTCTTTTTTTTAATATATTATTTATTTATCGATTTATTGATTTATTGATTTATTTATATTCAAGTTAATTAAAATAGTTGGCTTCAGGAGTAGAACCCAGTGATTCATCTCTTACATATTATACCCAGTGCTCCTCCCAAAAAGTGCCCTCCTTAATGCCCATCACCCATTTAACCCATCTCCCCACCCATACCCTCTCTGGCAATCCTGTTTATTCTCTGTAGTTAAGAGTCCCTTATGGTTTGCCTCACTCTCTGTTTTTATCTTATTTTTCTTTCTCTTCTATGTCCATCTGCTCAGTTTCTCCAATTCCACATATGAGTGATTTCATGGTATCTGTATTTCTCTGACTCACTTGTTTCCCTTAGCATAATACCCTCCAGTTCCATCCACGTTGTTACAAATGGCAACATTTCATTCACAGTCTGTTTTATACTCCAGGTATATATCACAGTTTTCACAATATAAAGAAACATCTGCGAGATTAAAGTTTCAACAAATCTCAAAGGTTTATCATCATCATCATCATCATCATCATCAGTATACCCTTGAAGTAGATGCTGAAGTTCAGGGGAATAAATGGGTAATAAGCATACATTGAATAAATGTATAGTCATACATAACAATGAAGAATTGAGAGATGAGAATATGGAAATTTGGGAGAAAAACTGATTTAAATATGAATCTCTAACACATATTAGGGAAAAAAGTTTCCCGTAAAAAAATGACAGATGTGTTGGAATTAGCAAGATGAAACCTTAGAGAAAAAATTCCTGGAAGTGGATACAAGAAAGCCAAGAGTGAAATAGAGAGTTCACATCACTCCCTTTTGTCTGAGGAGGAGCTCAAGATGAAATTGAAGAATAACTCGCACTTTACATCACAATAAATGTGTAAATAAATTCTAACTCTGTATAGTAAATAATACATTTGATAGAATAGATAAATCTATTTCCTCTTTTTATTTTGAATAACTGCAGATCAGGGTTGTTATTAACATGTTTTCAGTGTATATAATACAAGAATGGAAAAGCATTGATTTAGATGTTAATAGAGAAATAAGAGGAAAATGCATCTATCATGAAATGTATGGCATTTGCCTTGCTTTCTAAAAGCTCTAAATATTCTTAATTTATTTTTTTAATTATTTTAACATTTATTTATTATTGAGAGACAGAGAGACACAGAGTGTGAGCAGGGGAGGGGTGTAGAGAGGGGGAGACACAGAATCTGAAGTAGGCTCCAGGCTCTGAGTTGTCCGCACAGAGCCCGACACAGGGCTTGAACTCACAAACTGTGAGATCATGACCTGAGCCGAAGCTCAACCAACTGAGCCACCCAGGCGCCCCTAAATATTCTTCATTTAAAATGGAAAACTAGAGCCAGGACGTTTAACAGAGGCAGGTGTTAAACTGCCTTTCTAAGTACAAGATTATAAACAGATTTTGTTGTTTCATTTGTCTTCATTGAAGAGACTTGCCTTTTTCCCAGCATTGGACCCTCCATTCCTAGCAGCTCTGACACTCCATTGTGGTATCTACATACAAGTGTCTATGCTATCAGAGGAGGGAGTGTTCATTCAAGTTAGATCAAACTGGCACTGAACTGTCACTGGGTGGAGTAAGGGGATCCAAGCATTATTTAAAATGGATGATCAATGCATGACAGATGACAGCTGGTGATTTGTCCTCACAAGCTGGTACTAATAGTGGATGGTCTTTGCTCATGATTTTCCTCAGAACTTCTTCTGGAAGTTTGGTCCCTTCCCCTGTTGAATCCCCTCCCACAGTTGATATCAGCAAAAATGATGTATAAATATTTTCCCCCAAATTGAAAGTTGGTGGGCTATGGTCCTAGATACCCTAGAAGTGCAATTTGTTTAGTGTTTTTTAGCATTTATTTTTACCAAAGCACTGATTTTAGTGCTTCAGTGGATAAAAGATCAGTAAATTTTAAGGCATTTCTTAACATTTATTTCAAGAAGAAGACTGATAAATTCAGCCCAAACTGGATTGGGACATATCAAGAGAGGGTTATAAATTAAGAACTGTGGAAGATCATAGAGGGAAATTTCACAGAGAAGTTTCCCTGAGAGATGTTTGAGATGGACCTTGAAAAACTGGATTACTTTCAAGAGACAGAGCTAGGGTTTGGGGATATTGTAGGTAAATGTAGTAGACTGAGGTTAAGATCAAAGAATACCTGTCAAAACCTTTTGAAATGTTGATTAATTCTTCTGGATAGGATAAGGCTATGGATTTAAATTTGGCCATTATTTGCATGGGAATGCTAGTTGAAGTTAAAAGAATGAACAAAATTCCATTAAAAAAATTATGGGGTGAAAGTAAATAAGACTGGGCACAGCATAGAAATAAAGCTCAGCAACCAACAAACCCCTCTGCTTCCTGCCCCCCCCCCCCCACCCCAAGCACTCTCCACACGTTTCCCTTACTTTAAATCTCATAGTTCTGCAGGTTTTTGTACCTTATACTATCTTTATATAATGGAATGTAGGTACTCTTTTGTATTTGGCTTCTTTTGCACAAATGCTTGATTTGAATTCATAACCCATAGAGTTGCATGGTAACATACAGCATTCTTTGTTTACTATTAAAAATGGCACTGAATAAAGGTGGTAATAGTAAATGCTCTTTTCTCATAACCAAATTAAGGTTGGTGTCTACCACTTGGTATAATGTAGGCTTCAGGTTTATTGGAGGTATCTTTTATCAAATAAAGAAAGTTTCCCTCTGTACTTTGCTGAAATGTTTTTGTAATAAAATGTTTGTTACCAAATGGTTTTATAATAAATAAATAAGTGAATAAATAAACATTTAATAAAAGAGTTTTATAATAAATTTCATACTCTATCTTTTTTTAAAAATGTTTATTTATTTTGAGAGAGAGAGAGCACATGTGAGCATGCACATGACAGCTGGGAAGGGACAGAGAGAGAGATGGAGAGAGAGAATCACAAGCAGACTCTAATGCGGGGCCTAATGCCGTGAAGCCTGAGATTTGACCTGAGCCAAAATCAAGAGTCAAACACCCAACCAACCGAGCCAGCTGGGCACCTCTGTGTATCTTTTGATGTAGGCATATGTTTTTTCTCATTTTAAGCTGCTTAATTAGGGAGTTTTTTGTTTGTTTGTTTTTTTGTTTGTTTGTTTGTTTTACTGTGAAACCAACTTTGCAACCCATTTTATATATTGTTGAATTCAAAATACTAATATTTTGTTCTGAATTCTTCTGTCAATGGTTATGAGCAATATTGGTCTTTCATTTTCTTTCTTGGTTGTGTCCTTGCAGATTTTAGATTTTGTTGGCCTCATATAACAAGTCAAGAAGTGTTCTCTATTTCTGAAAGAAGCTGTACAAGATTGGTATACTTCTTCCCTAAGTTTTAGGCAAATTCACCAGTGTGGTCATTTGGGATGAGTTTTCTTTGTGGATACTTTAATTCAATAATTAACATAGAATTATCCAGATTTTCTATTTCATCTTTGTCATTTTTTGTAAGTTGTTCTTTTTAAGTACTTTTCCTATTTCATTTATGTTGTCATATATATTGGCATGAAAATTTGCAATAATATCCCCTTGTAATCTTTTTAATATCAATAATTTCTGTAGTGTTACCCCATCTTATTGGTAATTCACATTATCCCTCTCTTTTTCAATCAGTTATGAGAGGGGCTTATGAGTTTTGTTAACATTTTTTAAAAAGCAACTTTAGCTCTGCTGATTTTTTTTCTTTCTATTGAGTGTCTGCTTTCACTTAATTGATTAATCTTAACTGTATTATTTTATTTCTTCTTTTTGGCTTTATTTGATCTTTTTTCCCTAGCTTTTTTGGAAAATGACTTAGATCAGTTTTAATTTTTGTCTTTATTAATATATGCATTTAAGGCTACAAGTAGTCAGCTAAATATTGATTGAGCTAAAACCAAAAATTTTTGATATATCATATTTTCATTTTGTCCAAATTATTTTCTAATTTCCATTTTTTAGACCCAAAATATATTTGGAAATATATCTTATGATTGCAAATCATTTAAAAAATTTCTGATCTTAATCCCCAATAGTTCATCCTCTGACTACAGGGATATAGTCCTTATTTATTCAATTGTTTGAAATATTTTGAAACTTCTTTTATAATATATCATACGGCCAAAATTGATTTGGAAAATACCATAAGTAGAAACAATGAGAATACAGTTATCAAGGAAAGTCTTTTTATAAATGTCTATTAGGTCAATGTAGTTTCTTCATTCATCAGAATCACATTATTTTAAAAATATTAGATGGTAGTATCAGTTACAGTTGTGGATTTGTCCATTTTGTAATTTTGTGATTTTTGCCTCAAATATATTGAAACTATGCTATTGGATTCATACATATTAGTATTATTACTTCTTGTTGCTTTGATCTTTTTCTTCTATTTTGAATTCACCTTTATCATAAATAATATTCATTTGACTTAAAAAATCTATCTTGTGTGACATTAATATAATCATACTAGCTTTTTTATATTGGAGTCTACATAAGAGTTTTGCATAAAATCACTTTCAAACTAATTATGCTCTAATTATTAAGTGACTTTTGTAAACAGCATATAGTTACAAAATTTGCTAGGTTTTTAGCCTGAAAAAAATTATCTCCATATGTGAATGTTTTGTCCATTTATATTTAATGTAATTAGATGTAGTTAGCTTGAATCTGCCATCTTACATTTTGTCTTTGTTTCTTTACTCCTACTTTCTAGTTTCTTTAGATTAACAATTTTTTTTCCATTTTTTTCTCCATTTTCAAACAACTTCCATTGTTTGAAGTTAACAAACAATGAAGTTTGTTAACTTCATTTTCATCCAGTTGCCATACAATGAAGTACAAAAATTTAATGTGAAAATTGTTTTGATGTGGGTATAAGCCCACAAACCCATCAATGTAACCAAGGTAGTAAACATATACATCACCCCCTTTCCCATCAAAGGTTCCTAGTGTCTCTTTGTAATCACAACTACCTCCCTACAGCCCTTCTCCTAGGAAACCACTGCTATGATTCTTTTTTTTACTTTGTATTTAATAGATTTTTTATATGCATGAAATCATAAATGTGTACTTTCTGTCTAGCATCTATAATTCAGCAAAGTTATTTTGAGATCCATATTGTTGGTTCATCAATATTTTTTTCTCTTACGCTGCTAAATAGAATTTTTAATGTGAGATATATTATAATTTCTTTATTTATTCACATTGTGATGGACATTTAGGTTATTGTAGTTTGGAGCTCTTATAGGTATAACTACCAAGATCATTATTGTATAAGATTTTGAATGAAGCTCCTTTCTTTATCTTGAATAAATATTTAAGAGTAGAATGACTGGGTTGTAAGAATGACTGGGTAGAATAACTGGGTTGTATAATTAACTTTTTAGGAAAATGTCAAATTATTTTCCCAAATGGTCATTCATTTTACATTTTCATCATCAGTGAATAAGAATTCCAGTTCCTCCACATAATCATTAACACATAGTATGGTAAGTCTTTTTAATTTTAATCATTTTAATATAGTGATATGTAGACATATCTTATTGTGACTTTATTTATTTTTTTAATGTTTATTTTTGAGAGAGAGAGAGTGAGACAGAGCATGAGCAGGAGAGGGGAAGAGAGAGAGGGAGACACAGAAATCTGAAGCAGGCTCCAGGTTCTAGCTGTCAGCACAGAGCTCAGTGCAGGGCTTGAACCCACAAACTGTGAGATCATGACCTGAGCCAAAGTCGGAGGCTGAACTGACTTAGCCATCCAGGCGCCCCTCTTACTGTGACATTAATTTGCATTTCTCTAATGATTAAATAGGTTCATCATCTTTTCAAATACTGATGTGCCATTCATTTATGTTCTTTGCTGAAGTGTTCAAATTGTTTTTGTATATTTATTTGGAAGCTTTTATTACTGAGTTTTGAGTGTTTTTATAATTATATTATAGACACATCATATATATATGTGTATATATGATTTTCAGATATTTTCTCCTAATCTAGGTCTCTTGGTTTTTTTATTCCCTTAACATTATTTTTCAACAAGAAGAAGTTTTTAATTTAAATTTAGGCCAACTTATAAATTTTTAATGGATTATACTTTTGGTATTGCATCTGAATAATCTTTGCCTAATCCAAGTTTATAAAGAATTTCTCATATGTTTTCTTCTAGAAAATGTGTAGTTCTAAATTTATTTAGGTCTATGATTCATTAAGTATTTTCTATTGTGTAAACTATGGATTCAAGTTAAATATTTGTATATACATATCTAATTTTTCTAGTACCATTTGTCAAGTGCAGTTGAAAAGTTATAAATTTCTTGCATTTTGCAGGAAGAGTATAAAAGTATCATTTAAATATTGATAATGATACTTGAAACATGTGTGTGCTAATCTCTAGAAAAACCACAAGTCTAAATAAAATGTAATGTATTGAAATAACTCATAGTCTTTTCTATGATTTGCATAAAATTGATCTACAAATCAAAAATAAAAATTGAATTAACTAGAACACCCCTATATATGTGGAAATTAAGAAATGTGTAAATAAACTATATGTCAAGTAAATAATGAGCTTGTGTCAAATCACTTGCTAGAATGGATTTTAGGTATATTTTGAAGAACATGAAGGTAAAAATGCAAAATGTCAAAACTTGTAGAATGCAGCTAAAGCCATGTTTACAGGAAAGTTATGTAAGCACAAGATTTACCTCAACAAGCCTGGTATCACCTGATGCTTTTGTCTAGGGACACTTGGAGACATAGTGCCAAATCTTTGCCAAAAAAAGCAATAGAATGTACTAGTTAACAATTATTGATTTTCTGTATTAAGATGTATCAGACAATAAGGAATAATCTGTAGCAGATTTTCAGCTTTGTCTCTAGATAATGTACAGATTTGTGTTTATGTTATCAAGGTTTGTATTATTTATGCTGGCTAAGAGCATGGTTTTAGCTAGCTAACAAGAAGGGCATGAAAGACTTGCTGTGTCCTGTTAGATAGAAACTACTCTGAAGACCTCCCTAATGCTATTCCAAGCTTGTTTGCTCTTCTTGCTATGTATTTTTTGTTTGTTTGTTTATGTTAAAGTGTTTTGTGATAAATGTTTTGCTCTTGTACGTCCTTTCAATTATCTAGACCAATATAATTAGCATAGTTAGAATATTTGGCAGAGTAATAATATAATCTGTTAATAATAATGCAATCTATTCAGTAACGTAGAAGTGTTTAGAGGTTTTTGTTTAATGAGAAAGGTCGAGAAGTAAAGGGTAGCAGAACATACCACCCCAAAATATGATTGTAGCTCGTTCAGGGCATCCCACCCCTAAAATATGCCCAAAAGGACGGGAGGAAGAGGAATGTGTGATACCTGAGTTGCTGCTGAGCCATTTTTGGTTTGAAGTTGAGCAAATGTTACTATCATTGACAGGTAGAAAAAGCTTATCAATGGGATTTAGAGGTGGAAGGCCCAAAACTTGAGATCATTGCTAAATCAATAAAAAAGTAATTTAGACAGAAGGGAACTCAAGTAAGAATTTGGAAAGCTATTGCTGAGCTGTGTATTATGCAGTAGGGACCCAAGAGTTATCTCCCTAGCTCAAGACACAGTGATCTAAGTGTAGTTTGGGCTTACTCAGCATCCCCAGTTAATCACAGCCCTGTGAAAAATATAAATGGAGGGAAAGATCTCCAATCTGATGAGCTGTTAAAGGTGAGAGTTATGTAAAGATTACTATGAGAAGAAGAATTGCCCAAACCCATCTATATTTTAAATGGAACATTCCTGAGTCTGCTAAATTTTAAGAAGGTAAGCTACTTTGAATTGAGTATATGATGATGTTAGGGTGCTAATTTATCCCCTTAACTGAAGTCATGATTGATGTCACATATTCCACCTCTTTGAGCATCTTATTTCACATTGTAAATAAAACACAAGATCAAATACAAGAAGCTGCATGAATCTACTAGCTACCAGCACATATTAGTGTTGCATGATGGAAAGAAGATATGAATTACTCAGAAAAAAGAGAAATAATTAAAAAGAGGATTACAAAAAGGCAAAATGTTTAAATCAAGTGTAAGTGTTTAGGAGGGTAGTTAAATGTGGTACAAAAGTAGGACATAATTGAAGTGGCCACTAAAGTGATTATGGATGATTATGTGAGATTAGGTAGTCAGGCTGCTCTAACAACTGCTAAGGTGAAAAGAAAGTAATAGACTTCCTCATTCACCCTAGTCCTGATGAATTTAAAACCTGATAATGACACAAAAGTGAAATCTATCATTGCTGATCACAATACTGTAAATTGAAAAAAAGGATTATAAGTCAGAATAACTGGGTAGCTGAGGTCTCACCAAAACCTCCAGAGAGAATCTGAGATCTTTTGATTGGTGTAGCTAAAATAGTTTGGAAATGGTGAAGAAGCATTATTGGTATTATAAGATATGGGTGCTGAACATATTCTGATATCTAAACCTGAAAATTAAAGTCTGAAGGGTATTTTGTTAAATTTATAGGATGTAGTGATGCTACTGTAGAATATTCCAAAGCAAAAATGTGGCATAATATGTGAATTTATAAGGGTACCAAGGTGGCTCAGTTGGTTGAGTGTTCAATGCGTGATTTCACTTCAGGTCATGATCCCAAGGTCGTGGGACCAAGCCCTGCAGCAGTGCTGAGTGTGGAGCCTGCTTGAGATTCTCTCTCTCTCTCTCTCTCTCTCTCTCTCTCTGAAATAAAACCAAACAAACAAAAAAACCAGATGTGAATGTATAAACGAGTTATCAAGTGTGATAATCATGTTGCCTATAGATTTATGCATCACCAGAATGAATGTAACATCAAGAGAAACTCTTGATTGAGGAATGAGAATTTCATGCAAACTGTCCTTCATTTTTTTGGTCAGATTGTTGTTTACTTTTATTTCATTTTTAAAAAGATTTATCTAGATATTTTTGATATATGATAAACTTGCAATATACTACACACACTTAAATTATACAAGTTAGGTGTTGACATGTGTAAAAACACATTGCACTTGCAAAGCGAACAAATCCATCACCTTGAAATATTTCCCTATGCCCCTCTTTAATCCCATCTTCCTAATCTCACTCTTCCATCCTCAGGAAAGTATTTGTCTGATTTATTTTTTTCACTATGGATTAGTTTGCATTTTTTAGAATTCTCTCTAAATGGAATCATTTAATATGATTTTTTTTAGAGGGGGCTGCCCATCTCCTTTTCCTCAGCATAATTCTTTGAGATTAATCAATATCATGACATACATCAAGAGTTTTTTTCTTTTCTTGCTAAGTACTAGTCCATTGTAGGGATATGTGCCAATATATATATGTTTCACCATCTACCTGTTGATAGACACTTGGGTTGCTTCCAGTTTGGAACTATTAGAAAACATCAGTTATGAAAATTAGTGTAAAAGTTTTGAATGACTATATATTCTTTATTTTCTCTTGGGTTAATACCTAAGAGTAGAATGATTGGTAGGTGCATCTTCAATGTATGAAGAGACTGCCAAACTATTTTTCTAAAGTAGTTATATACAACATTTTATATCCCTCGCTCTAGTGCATGAGGGTTCTACTAGTTCCGTATACCAACACATGGTATGGTCAGTCTTTTGACTTTAGTGCTACCAGTGTGTAGGGTTTTCCCATTGTGGTTTTCATTTGCATTTCCCTAAGGACTCATGGTTTTGAGCAGCATTTCATGTGTATTTGTCATTTATATATTTTGTGATGACACTTCTGTACACTTTATTTTATTAAGTTGTTGGATTTCTTATTGAGTTTTAAGAGTTCTGTATCAAAGGTATGACTTGAACTTCTGTCTGGTTATGGTTTGTCTTTTCATTCTCTTAATAATGTCCTTTGTAGAACCCATAATTTTCTTTAGTTTAAATTTTTTTTTGATTGAGTCCACCTTAAAAAGTCCTTCTATTGGTTAAAGTTAATATATTGCATATATTCCACTTAAAGTCTTCCTAGTCTTCACACAAGATTCAATTTAATTGAACATATTTAGTAAGAGGTATTTAAATGAGAAATTAACCTACTACTCTATATAAAGACAGAATGGAAAACATTAATTTTGTTCCCTTTACCAAGTGTGCCATTACCCATCCTGGTCATAACCCATGTGTGCCTTATAGCAATCACAGTTATAACAGATTCCACTGGACAATGGTTCAAAGATACACAGCCCCATTTTTTCCCCCAGAAATACCTATAGGAGTAAGACTGGGTTTTGGACCAATATCCTAACATAATGAATATAATGCGTCTTTAGCAGCACAGTCTGTTTTAACCATTATCTGGATAAAAGCAGTTCTCAATTGTGTATCTTCAAATTATGTTATATAAGAAGGAGGCACCTTGTTGTTCTTTGTCCTATGTTCCATGTCTAGTCAGAGCTACAATGGCATGGTTATCAATGGCTTATCCCATTTCTATTAGCCAGAAAGAAAAGCATAAACATTCAACATCTACTTAATGCATTAACACACACACACACACACACACACACACACACACACACAATTCAAGAATAACAATAATTAAAAGAAGATCAGTGTGTATTAAATGCTTAATATGTGCCAGGCATTGCATTAATCATGTTATATGTTATATACACAGGTTGTCCCTAGAATCTAAGCCAAACCTACGAATGGATTTTTGGAAAACAGTTAATTGTTTTCCATCTCACAGACCCAGAGTCAACCTACTCTGTATTGATTTCATCTTAGGAAGTACATTGCTTGTTTCAGACACCTTGCTTTAGGTACACCAAAATTTTAATAAATGTGACTTTGGAGATAAGTGTTTGATATTTGTTTGCTCCCTAGTAACCTTTAGAGCTTTCATATTAATAAAATCTCTCACACATAGAATATTGTTTTCCATTAACTAAAGTACATATATTGTTGTTACCTATTTATTTTTACTTGTTGCCCTAATCCACTATAGGCATCCACTATGTTGTTTTATATTCACTATAGCCATCTTTGTCTATTAAGGATTTTGTACTTGACTTACTATGTGGCAATCATTGAGCAAAAATAAACAGATTCATCATGTAATAACTAATAAGGAGGTGAGTTCTGAATGTCTTAGTTTGACTATAGACATTTTCCTTACCTTTTCTATGCTTTATCCCTAAAAAGAAGAATAAAATTAATAAATCCCTCACAGGGTATGGAATAGAGAGTTTTGCCAGAGGCTCAGATAAATCTCTTTTACCTTTAAAATTGCTCATACAATGAATTGTAAAATCATGGATTTTAATATTTGGTAAATCTTAGTACCTATGTTTATTTATATTATTCTGAAAGCAAATACAGTGTTTCTGGATCAAATGCAGATTACTATGACATCAATAACTGTACCAGTTCCCACATTCCATCCTCCCCCCTTCAGAATGATGCCATGAAAGCCAGATGGATTTTGCACAACTTGCACATACAAAAAAAGTTTTATACACCCCAGGAGAGGGACCAAAAAATTATGAGTCTTGGAGTTTACAGACTAAACACTTCTGAGGGATGAGGGAAACATTTGCTCCCTAATGTGTTATAATCCTTTGGAATGTAAACATGCTGCTCCATAGTTCCAGGTTTCATTCCACTTTGAAGTGTAAACAGATTTTAAGATAAATATCTAAATCTCTCTAGAGGTCTCTCACTATCTAGTCCATCGTCTTTTACCTTCTAAGACCTGCTCTTTAATCCAGGTTCCACTGTCTGCTCTGACGAGCCTAACTGAACAAAAACATCAACGTATTTACTTCCTGATACGTTAAATTTAAATTAAGTCTCTGTACAACTATGAGGACTAAATGTACTCCCCCAAAATTAACCATGAAACTACTAAACATGTATTTTTCTGAAACTCAACAAATGGTAGACTATTTTTTTTCTTTGCGCCAACAATACAACTAGCCTGTATGACTCAAAGAGTGTTACACACATAAGTCAAACTATTTTTTTAATGAAAATTAAATACATCATGCTGTTTTCATCTATCTAATTGTCCCTACATGGGATAAGATGAAAATATTGCATTTCAAATAATTGTACATCATGCTATGTTTCCTCAGAGACTTAATCTACATGCAACATTTTTGGAAACAGCCAAAGCTTTAATAAGAGAAAGTCAATGAACCTCATGTACCTTTTATAAAACATGACATAAGGCAATATAATTAAAACTAAACTTATTTCCTGTGGTGAAATTAACTTACAGAAATGAAGGTGTTTATTTATTAAATGGGATCTCTGGAGCTCTCGCCTTATACTTTCCCCTCCTGGGAAGGTTTTGATTGTTTGCTTCCTTTCTCTTGCCTGCTTGCTGTGTAATTTAAAACTGATGCCTTCCTTTGGGAAACAAAATTTGATAGGGGAACAGCCTGCGCTACCAGCTAAACAAATTACCAACGCTTTACTCACTTTTCTTCCTGTATTCTTTTTTTTCCTTTTTTTTTTTTTTTTTTTTTTTCCTTTAAGAATCCAAAGAATTGCGTGCAGGGGTTTACAAGTGCTGCTGTACGGTTCGGATTTAATTTGTAACAACATGGAGGACGTACTGGTCCCGTTAGTGACAGAGCTGCTTGATGAGAGTCAGCTTAGAAGCAAACAGGTTCCTTTTCTCTTTTTCCCCAATGCCTGAAGTTGTTTTTTTTTTTTTTTTTTTTTTTTTTTTTTATAAGCTTTTGGTTTCCAAGGAACTAAATTTCGATGGTGACTGATTAGATTACAAAGGCAAAATAATTGAAATAAAAACCGTTATAAAATTGCTTCTTATAAAAGCAAAGACTAAATGATTTGAATAGCATAGTACATTCAATTAGTATCAGAGCATCTAACCACCTAATCGTTCATTAAATAACACATTAATTGAGTATAAACTCTGTTTCAGGTATTATGGAAATGATTGCTAATGCAGACTTAAGTATGAATAATATGTTTTTTTTTTTTTTTTTTTGCTGGAGGCTGTTTATGTAACAGTCTGTTTACTTATTTTGAGGAAGACATACATGTAAATATATTTAACCAACCTGACCCCAGATTGCAATAAGCTAAATTTCTAAATTCACACTTGATTACTAGATGATGGTAAGAAATATCTTTTAAAAGTGTAAGTAAATGCGGTCAGTTAATCATATGCACTGAGAAACTATTTTTCACTTAAGCTCATATTTGTTTGAAAATGATGTTCTAGACCATAGTATTTACCAAGACAAATCTAACTTTATTACAAAGGTTATTATTTCTAAATATTTATTTTCTTTGTAATTAACAAATTTATTCTAGAGCTTAAATTATTCAAAGTTTAACCTAGAACATAGTTATTTAAATACTACTGTTTTAAATAAGGAAAGCCTTATTACCACTATTTATTTAATTTTACCTTTAAATTTGTGGACAATTTATAATGGCACAGGAAATTCTCCAAATTGAAGAGGACTTAGAAATCTGAAAATACCTAAAAAACTGAAATATTTCCATGTGGCCTCATGGACAGTGTTAAGGACTGATTATTTGCCCCCTTCCCCACTTCCCCCTAAAATATTCATGATGAAACTTAATGCCCAGTGTGATGGCATCCTAGAGTGGGGCCTCTTGGAGGTGCTTAGGTCATGACAGTGCAGCCCTCATGAATGGGATTAGTGCCTTTATAAAAGAGATCTAAGGGAGCTTTCTTGTCCTATTTCTGCCATGTAAAGTTACAGTGAGAAGATGGCAATCAGTAAGGAAGGTGGTTCTCACCAGACACTGAATCTGATGGCACCTTGATCTTAGTCTCTGCAGCTTCCAGAGCTGTAAGAAATAAAAATTGTCTACTGTTTATGGGTGCCTATTGTTAGTTGTATTTAGCTAAGTCATTCCATGGTGTTGTGCCTTGGCATTCATTTTGTTTGTCCAAGCACCTGGCAGTAACCTTGAACCGACACTAGCCTCTCATGCAAGCACAACCTCTGCATAGTAGCCCTCAGAGTCTCAAGTAAATGTAAGTTCCTATTATGACTTGTGATCAACAGTCTCGCTGCCTCCTATCACTTTTCCCTTATGCTCCCCTTAGATAAGACTCCCACAAGACTCACCCAAATCTCACTCTTTTGGCTTGAATTGACCAATATGGCCTTAGCCTGGAAACTCTAAAGCACTCTACTCATAGATCCTACTAAAGTCATATGTCCCAGGTCCTGTCTCTCTTTATCTGTCTACACTCTATCTTGATCTCCCCGGTGGTCCTTGCAGGCATGCCACATACTTTATCTAGGGCCTGTGAGTAATAAACGTCTCTATTTTAGTTTCTCTTGTGATCTCATTTTGACTCATGACTCACCATTCAGCGCCCTGTGCTCTACTTAACTAGTGCTAATTTGACAAATATATAATATTAAGCCACCCAGTTTATGGTATTTGGTTACAGTAGGCCAAACAGACTGAAACAGAGACTTAGTGACAGTCCACACTGTAATGCAGTCTTCCTTATTGTGTCCAGTGTTTCTTCCATAGAAAAGACTAAGCAAATTAAGTATTTGTCTACTCATTTATCCGACAAATAGGGATTCACTGAGCATCTACTCTGCCTGACATATTGCTAGGTGCTAAAGACAAAATAATAAAAAGGCCATTAGAGGGCTTGTAATCTAATCAGGAGACAGTCACTGCTAATTATAAAATATATAAAGAAAATAATATCAAATTGTAAGAAATGGTACAAAGGAAATAGACATAGTTCTAATATAGAGACTAACAGAGTTCTGATAGTGTGTATTTGCTGTATTGTTTACATACAATAACCAAAGTAGACTTTCCTATATATGAAATTTAAATGGGAAGAGAAGTTGGAGTGAAACGTGTGAGGAGATAGATAGGTGTTCAAGGTGGGAATACTACAGAGACTGACTTTGTATTACAGAGACTGAATGAAGACCAAAGATTGCATTGTATTAGGATGAATATAACTATGTATGTCCCATATGTGTATATGTCCAGAAATTTAATTTTTCCAAATATAATAAACATGATGAAATAATTTTAAGCAACAAAATGACATAATGCATTCCTTCACCTTCCCTCACATTGAAGGGATAGAAGTGTAGACACTGCTTAAGAAACTTTTGTAATTGTCTAGTGAAGGAGGTCAGTGTGTAGATTACGATATTGATGCTGGTGATAGAGAAGAGTAGGTAGATTTGAGAAATATAGGACATAGTATTAAAGAGCATGTGGTAGAAGAGATCTCATTTGAAGGAGTATAAAGGAAAGAGAGGTACCAATGTGACCATTAGGATTATGGCTTAAGCAATTGAATAAAACTGTGATTTCCTAAGATTGGTGAATTTGGGGTATTATTGAGGTATTATTTGTGGAAGAGAGGAATCAAGATTTCAGTTTTGGACAAGATAAGTTTGATATGTCTGTGAGAGATACCCAAGAGGAAATACCAAGTACATACTTGGAGGCGTGTGTAGGAGATTACAGAGATTTGGAACAGAGACATAAATTTGAAACATAGCATTGAACTGAACTTTAAAACTTGGAAATCAATAATATAATTGATTGGGGAGTTCCAGGACAGAAAAGGGACTAAAATGATCCCTTTGAAGTACATAATTTTAGGGGACAGAGGACAGAGAATGGAATAAAGGATGTTGAAAAGAAAATGTTAGAGGTAAAAAGAATTAGAATTGGTGACAAAATACTACCTTTTGTATAAGAATGATGATGGGCTCACCTCTCTCAATGATGCCCAAAGATTAAAAAATGTAGAAACGGAAAAGCTTATCTTAAATTTCTGAATGTTGAGGCCACTAGTGACTAGCATGAGAGCAGTTTCACTAGAATCCTGGCATTGGGAGGTGATTTTATACTTGATTGAAGCATGAATAGAAGGTGAGGTATGGACACACTGTAGACGCAGCTCTTTAGAGGTAACTGAAAGGGAGCAGTGAATTTGATGGTCTCTATATTTTTCTATAAGGCAAGAACATTATTAATTAGAATATATCTGTACAGCAATGAAAATTCTTTGGCTGAAATGAAAACAATGTAGTGTGAGAGAAGAGTTAAGTAAAGTTGTAGATATTAGGAAGTCTAGAGAAGACATGATCCATAGCACAAGTGGAGAAATTGTCTCTTGGTAAGAAGAGAATGGTTTATAGGAGGAAATAATTTCAACAGGAAGAAAGATGATTGGAACAAAAGCAGTAGGTGTACAGATTTCAGAGCATGACAGTGAGAAGATGTGTATCTGTTTATTTTCTCAATGAAATGTGGATAAAACCACAGCTGAAAGTGAGAAGAGATAGAGATATACGGGATATTTAAAGAAAGCAAAGTCTGCAAAGTTAACATTTCAGGAAGCGAGGAAAAGAAAGTTCATTATAAATAAAAGGGATTATAGGATGGTTGTATTTGTTAAAGTTAGATTATGAATGACAGAGAAAAAAAGTAACAGTGACTTAAGTAAGACTGTAGTTTTATTTATTTTTTCACGAATCTTATTTATTTATTTTGAAAGAGAGTTAGAGAGTGCACGTGTGCTTGAATGGGAGAAGGGCAGAGAGAGAAGGACAGAGAGAATCTTAAGCAGGCTTCAAGCCCAGTGCAAAGCCGGACATGGGGTTAAATCTGACAAATTGTGAAATCGTGACCTGAGCCCAAATCAAGAGTCAGGCATGTAACAGACTGAAACACCCAGGTGCTTCAAGACTGGAGTTTTATATTTTCTCATACATATGTATAGCCAGTATGAGGATAACAGGATCATCAGGAAACCAGGCTCCCAAATTTTTGCTTCACCCACCTCCATTGCTTTCTCCTGATGGTGCAGGCTTCCTGCTTAAGCTCCTGGATGCCACCATTTGTATGCCTTGTAGGCAGCAGGAAGAAGAGACAAAAAAGGATGAAGGGAAAATTCCTTCTCTTCAAGCTCAAATCCAATTAGTTTCCTGCATCATTTTATGTTATATGCAATTTGGGAGGAATTTAGACATTTAGTCATTCTTAGCTGCAAGGAAGACTGAAATACAGTCTTTATTTTGGCCAGGTGTCCAGTAATAATTTGGGATCTGCTGCCAGAGAAGGGGAGAACAGATATTAGCCGATGTCATGGTTACTTTTATGTGCCAATTATACTGGGCTAAGGGATACCCAGATAGCTGGTGAAATGTTATTTCTGGATGTGTCTGTGAGGTTGTTTGTGGAAGAGATTAGCATTTGAATCAGTGGACTAAGTAAAGAAGATCTGCCCGTACTAATGTGGGCAAGGCATCATCCAGTCCACTGAGAATCTGAATAGACAGAAAGGTAGAGGAAGAGTGAATTCTCTCTCTCTCTCTCTCCTTGAACTAGCATGTCCATCCTCTCCTGCCCTTGGTCACTGAAGCTCCTGGTTCTCTGGCCTTTATATTCAATCTAAATTATGGCATTGATTTTTCTTATTCTCCAGCTTGTGGACAGCAGATAGTGGGAATTCTTTGTCTCCATAACTGCCATGTCAATTCCTATAATAAATCTCCTTTTATATACATATCTCTTTGCATGCTATATGTTTCTCTGGAGAATCCTGACTAATTCAGGCAATAAATTTGTGCTATACCATAGAAAGGACATTTTTAAGTTTTTTTATTATGGATTTCAAGTGAAATAAGGCAGCTTCACCTATTCTGGCACACTATTACCTAGCAACCATGGGATATGTATCATATATACAGACAGGTTAAGGGTACAACCAAGTTTTGGATTTTTCTGGATGATCATGAATAGAAACATGTTTTATATGTTTACATGTATATATTATTATATTACATATATTTTATATTATAAAACATGCTTATATGTTCATATAAAAAACAGAAGGTATTCAAAGTTATGTGTTAGTATTTCAAGCTAACTGAGCAGCAGAAAAATCCATATTTTAAAGAAATATAATTGGATTTATTTATTTAAAGGAACTCAAATAAGAAAATATCTGTTTAAATTAAGCAATACAAACTTGTAGTGATTATATCCACATTTATTTATCTAATGGATCTTTTGCATCCTGCTTTGGAACACACAATTATCTATCCAGATAATTTACCTTTCTTTAATTCAAGTATTGGTTTTTGTCTTTCTTTCATGTCCATTGAAGTGAATTGAGAGAAATATGTATAAACTTGTTGACACTACACAATAATTTTAATGGTTTAGTATAAAGTATGGTTTATCCTTATATTTCTAACTTATGTCCCTGTCACCTGACCCTTATTTTCACCCTCACCCCTTTTTCCCCCATTATTAAAACTCTAGTAGATTTATCATCCAAAAGCAATTGTGACTTTGGATACCAATATCCATCTCACAGTAAATAGAAGTTCTTGAGGGCTATGGAGAGAATATGGAGATAAGCTGGATGATAGAACCTAAGACTTTTATGGGCCTCATGACACCATTCCTACTGTGGAATCAGGCAAAGCCTTATCCTATGACCAACAGAGAAATTTTCATGTGCAATTTATGAGCTATTTTCCTCTTTATCCTCTTAGGTTTTATCAAAGAAACTTTTCTAAATTTTGATAGTCCAAATATGTACAAAAAATAAATTGTGTGATTTATATTGATGTTTACCTGAGATTGTATACCATTTAGATGAGATCTCTTTAGGAATGGTGAACAATTTGAATACTTAACTGATGTCCTAGAAAGAAGAAAGGAAAACCATTGTGCAGTAGCTAGGACACTCAGACCCTCTCTGTAGAACTAGTAAAGACTGGAATATCAAATTATCCCAGTTTTGCTGTGGCTTAAACATAAAACAGGACAAAACAAAACAGCAAAAACACTTATGTTTACTTCTTTTTCATGCTACATGTCTGGTTATTATGGACCATTAAACTGTTTTGCTCCACACAGGCTTTCAAGAACCCAAGCTAACAAAATTTCTATCATTTCCTTTCTGCACCACCTGAAATATGCAGCTGTTTTAATCAGTCAGTGAATAGAGGAAAAAGATTAGGCACTCATTAATAGGCTTCCCATTGTTCACACTCTGTGTAATGTATATCACCTTCCTTCATAGCCCTTTGGCCAGATACACATAGCCTCACATATATGAAGAGTCTCTGGATAATGTGAATAAGAAATTACAAATGGAACATTTAGTAAGTATGAATATCTGCTTCAATTCAATCTTTTCATTACCAAATTCCATCTTTTTTTCCTTTTCCTAACTCATAAAAAAATGTTTAACAATTTCACGAGCTATTTAACTCTATGTGAAATGCTTCCATGATCCTTATCCTACTTGGCCACGTATGAAATAGCTTAGGAATGTATGCTCTTCCTGTGGTCATACATTGTTCTCAGCTCAATATCTGAATATGGAAATTGTTTGGATCAAAGCATAGCTACAGTTCGAACCAGTCACCAATATCCTGGTGATAAGGATAAGTCATAAGGTCAGATTATGACCTCTCAAAAAAGTCAAGGAGATATTTTAATTGCCTGACTCCAAATACATAAATACACAATATAGTAATAAAATCAGAGAAGCAAAACTGCAGTAATCACATTCAAAAAACTGGAAAATGGTATGGGTGACTGTTCCAAAGTAGTAATAAAATCCTGCTGAACAGACATTGAAAGAGTCTCTTATTCATTGTTTCACTTGAAACTCCTGATTTCACTCCAGGAAGGAGCTTTCTTTCCAGCATGTGAATATTTGGGAGCCAAAGTACAGTTTTGGGATGCACCTGGCTGTCTTAGTCAGTGAAGTGTGTGACTCTTGATCTTGGGGCCCTGAGTTTGAACCCATCCTGGGTGTGGATATTACTTAAAAATAAAATCTTTAAAAAAATAGAAGTACAGTTTTTGTCGTAAACACTAACAGTATCTTACAGAACTGACTTTTGCCATTTTTGACAGAATTTATTTTTCTAAAATTTAGTAAACAAACACATATTTTTCAAGATATATTAAAGTTGAATTGTTGTTTGTTTTGTTTTGTTTTGTTTTGTTTTTCACATTCTACATCTTAGTCTCTATCCATCTTTCTTCCCATCTTAATATTGGATACCTTGAATGGATTGTGTTTGATCAGAAATCCACATTCTTCTTTGCTCTGAGTCATTGAATTGAAATAATTCACTGGGAGTCATACATTTATTTTCCTTTCCTATTCCTGGTGCAATTTCATCATTTGGAAAATACTTACAATTTTCCGTTCACATACTCTTCCCGTCTTATTTTTTGTTCTTTTTAGTTGAGAAGTCGTTTTTTTGTTTTGTTTTTGTTTTTTGTTTTTTAGCAATGAAAGTCCAATTATTTTTCTGGAAATTCTATATTCATTTTTTTATTTTGCTTTCAAATTATCATTTCTTTCCTGAGCTTTTCTTACTCTTGTTTAAAGTTTATTTATTCTGTATTCTTACAAAACAAAACAGCAAAAACACAAAACAGCAAAAACAAATATATTCTGTATTCTTACTTTTTTCATAAGGATCTAAGTTCATTAAACACGTTATCTTGCATCCATTTAATTTCAAATGACATTTTTAAAAAATATTTAGCCACCGTATATCATGGTTTGTCACTTTTATAGCCTTTGCTAAACTTTCTCACTCTATGCCACCTATTTTAGTTTAAAAAATTTGTTAAGCAATCATCTCATTTTTTTTCATGTCAACTTCTTTACTAGTCAGTACTAGAGAGGTTATGCCATAGTAACACAAATTATCAAGATTTCAGTGGTGGAACAGACACAAGGTTAAATTGATTCTTAGATTCATATTAGGCGCAGTTCCATGCCAGGAGGGGTTCTCTGCTCCACAGAGTCACTCAAGAACGCAAATGAAGCTCGGTATCTTGGAGTTCAAATATCTATCTGGAATAAATAGGCATACGTTGCCAAGGCAAAGGAAGAGATCAGAGAAGCTACGACTAGCTTGGAAGTGGCACACACCACTTCTTTCCCCAGTTTGTGATGTGGTCTCGCCTAAACTTTAAGGAGGAGGTGAGACACAGAATTTTTAATGACCTTTACCCTCCTTGCCTTTTCTATATTGAGATAATTTATTCTTAAGTTATTTACTAAACATACATACCATCAGCATCAAGATACTGCATTGTGACTAATGAAGAAGCCCTTGCAACACCCTTGAACAAAATATTCTGTTGCCTCTCCTGAATTAAAATATGTAGTACAAATGTATGAGCTGAAACTCAGCCTTAAAATGTAATTATAGGGGCGCCTGGGTAGCTCAGTCGGTTGAGCCTCTGACTTTGATTCAGGTCATGATCTCTCTGTAGGTGAATTCGAGCCCCAAATCAGGCTCTCTGTTGTTAACGTGGAGCCAGCTTTGGATCCTTTGTCTCTGCCCCAACCCCTCCTCACTTGCCAGCACATGCTCTCTCTTGTCTCAAAAATAAATAAGCATTTAAAAAAATGAAAATGTGACTCTAATCTTCCTTCTAACTATATTCTATTATAATCGACACCTTGTCTTTTCTATAACCTTCATTCTCCAAATATAACAGTTTCACTCACATAGAATTGTTTTATTAATTCATTTTTTATTCCCTTCAAACTATCTAAATTCTAGCATTTCTATAGTGCCAACATTTAGGTCTTAGAATAAAGTGGAAAAAAGTGAGTATCAACTACCATCTCTGAAATTTACTTTGACAAGTTACCTGAGTTCTTTGAGTTTATATTCTATTATATGAATTTGGAGTGCTATTCTGTGTTTTACAACAGCATGCTCAAAAGGCATTCATGTAAGAAGTCCTTAACAAATGTTAGTTTTTCTTTTGTTCACCATTCCTATCTGGTGTTCTCTATCCTATGGGCAATAAAGAAGTCGAGTTACTGAAGAACTAGATTTCAGTCCTGCTTACAGGTTCTATGATCAAAATATATTATCTCTTCTGATTCTTAACTCCTCATTGATTGAGGAAGTATTTTCCTTTTCCATATTGTTTTCACAGACTTACTATGGGGAACAAATTGAACTCTGCTTGCACATGGTTTTTAAATTCTTAAATGTGTAATATAAACACAATGTATTGCTTTCATTCATCTTACTGCCACTATTGAAGGTTTATTCTAGACTAAAACTTCTTTAAAAATGTGTACAGTATTCTCAGGCCAAACTTAATTATTCTTTTTCTTAAGCATTTATTAGTTGCAATGATTTTGCAGTTAAAAAATAAAACAGTCTCACAGCTCTTTAGTTTTTTGTTTTTGTTTTTGTTTTTTTTTTTCTCTGTTCCTAGACACCCATTAACCTTCCTACAGGGGTTTATGTGAAGCATGATTTTTGTCAAGCTCTCTACTCGGTAAGTGTCCAACACTATCTGTCAAACTAAATTAACACATTTCTGTTTCTGGTCTGCTTACATTAATATCGTTATCAAAAAATATCTGCTAAAGGGAAAATTTGCTAAACAAAGAAATCTTACTCTAGTTCAAATTATCGTTTTGGAATTATTGGGATTTAGAATAAAGTGTTTTACTCTGTGTACCCTAAAGCTAAAGTTCAGGTCTGTTAAAAAAATCACTCTGGTAATTTATCCACATGATTTTAAAAGCCCCATTTCAATTTTTAAATCTAACTCTTTTGTCTTAGGGTGAATGTCTTTTCTGGAGAAAAGTTGATCTCATCTCAGTTACTTCTGCAATGTATTCTGTCACTAATCTTACTACTAATATTTTCAAGGCTTTTATGTTTCACTTACAGTGGAAATAAACTAAAACTAAAAATATGTTAAGTAAAAACCACCACTACTTTGTTTCAGAATTATGAATGAAAGTGTAAAAAAGTTGTAGAATCATAATGCCTTAAAACCGAAGTGACATTAAATATCATTCTGGTAAACTCAGCACATTTCTCAGTAAGGAGAAGCCTGACACCTGGAGTATGTATTTGAACTTGCTGTGTCCACACCACTTGAGAGGGTACGAAATGGATCCAGAGCTCATGTCTTCTGACTCCCAGGCAAATTTTTACCACACTGCAGTAATCTAAGTTTGCTTTTGATACCTAAGTGATAATGTTAAAGAAATTCTATTTAAAAAGAAGAAAGATACAGACGTAACTTTTATTTAGAGGCAGTACAAAGATATGTTTATCACACAAAATTCAACTAAGTGAATTCAATGACAGGCAAGTTATTATTATTTTTTAATGTACTTAAGGATTAGGAACATTTAGCTAATTTGGCAAATTCATAGTGACTAAAGGATTCAGAGCAAATTAAGGAGTGGGGCGATAGATAAGGCTATTTTCATACATGGCATTTTCTGTTGTACTCTTAATTCAAGTCTTGATTCTCAAGGTGACAATATTCCCTTTTGACTTGCTGTCAGTATTCCCTTTTGTCCTGCTATCTTCTCAACAGTGAAATGTAGGCCCTTCATCTGATAACTGAAGAAAGGATGAGGTGCCTTTAAAATAATTGGATATAGGTGGGGCTGGATATAGGGAGAGCAACTAAAAGACATAAAATTATTTAATAAAGAAAGGATGAGTTATCAAACTAGGGAAGAATCGACAAGAGAGATGGAGAAGTCACTAAAACTATGTAGAAAACAGAATAGATTGGTTATGCTAATTAATTGGAGAGATAGATTGGAAGAGTAGTGTATTTAAGAGATTCGTGCTTAGGCAACAGGGCTATCCATGTCTTTCCAGAAGAAAGTCCATATGGAGAAAAGAAGTTGTCTTGACAAGTTGCTTTGAGATACAAAAGGAATTCCAACGGGGTGTTTCTAAAGAATCCTGATATTTAGCTTTGAGTTTTAAAAAATATACATATTTTCAAAATAAATTTATACCAATTAATATATAGGTTTTAGATGAAGCCAAAGGTATAAAGTGTTTAAGAAAGCATATGATGAGAAGAAAATAAAGCAGATGGCAAGATGCTAGGGACCCTCAAGGAAACATAAGGAAACATAAAGGCAGCACAGATCACACAGAGGTCAGCCACAAAATAAACAAACAAAGGAAAAGTGGAGTTAGACAAACTGAGTGAGGCAAGATGCTACAGTGCCTACCTTTGCAGAGAAGTCAAAGACAAAGAGATCAATCTGATAGGAGATCTTTGGTCATCTAAGTATGAAATAATTTACATGGAGTGATGATATTATGTGGCAGTGGGCTGAGAAGGTGAAGATAATACAAGGACTGTTCCTATAGTCCTACTTTATTCTTCTGGAAAATTAGCTGTCAGAGTGAAAACAGAGAAGGCGGAATAAAAAATGGAGGGAGATAGTGTTGTTGTTTTTAATTGCAGAATAACAACAAAGATAATTGATCATGTTTCTAAAAGGTGTAGCATCCAATTTACTCCTCTCCCTATCACCCTTTTCATCTAACATATTTTTAAGCAAAATATAGCAGCCATTATGATGAGCTGAAAGTTATCTGTATTTCTTGGTCTTCTCCTTAAAACCTGCTAAAATAGGCATAGTATATCTTTGTCTATTGCACATATCTTTCCCTGAGTTCAGCAAGCCATCTCTTCCTGCCACCTCACTGACACTAGCCTTTCTGTTATCTCCTCTGGCTGGACTTAAGCTAACAGCATTTATACATATTCTGGTAGCTTCCTTCTTAAAACAATATTCTCTTTTGATACAAACACTCCTAAATTGCTGCTTTTTTGGCACGTATTTACATCGAATTTCTTTGAAGAGACCACTGAGCGCAGTACTTTAGTTTTTGTAAGTCTCTTTTAATTTACACCAATCTGGTTTCTACCTCCACTGCAAATGCTGTTTTAAAGTCAACTGTGATCTCTCTACTGCTTAATAAAAGGATTGTTTTGTGGGTTGACACCTCACTTTAACAATGTAGCTTTTAAAAATGGATGGTACTTTCTCCTTGTGAATTATGCTCTAAGTTCTGAACATGGATTTTAACTTTTTGTTGTTGTTACTGCTGTTCTACTTCTCTGGTTGATTTTCAGGTCAATGGCACCTTTCACCATCTAGTTATTCCAAAAATTTTGGAGCAATTTCCTTTTCTCTCTTTCTCAAAATTTAGAACCAGTTCATCCTTTATGTTGCAATTCTACACGCAAAATATGCACAACACTGGCCTATTTCTGTTGGTTTTCTCACAACCTTCTGGCATAAGCTTATATCTCTCATCTGGGCTACTATGTTCACTGCTACATAAAACTTCTTAAATTAACCACCTCCCTGACTTTGCTGTTTTAAGGGTACAGTTCCATGATTTTTAGTATACGAACATAGTTCTGCGACCATCTCCACCATCCATTTTAGAACATTTTCATTACCTCAAAAAAAAACCACATATACCAATTAGCATTCAGTCCCCATTCCTTCCACATGACCCAGTCACAGGCTAATCTACTTTCCGTCTCTAAACTGAATCATGCAGTATGTGGTCTTTTGTGATTTATTTCATTGGTGGTAAATTTTTCCAGGGTCATCCATGTTGAAGTATGTATCAGTATGTCATTCCTTGTGAATGCAGAATGATCTTCTACTTTATGCATATACTACATACAAATGCCATCAGTTATTTGGACATTTAGGTAATTCTCACTTTAGGGATGTTACAAATAATGCTGCAGTAAAGACTAGTTTCTAAGTTTTGGTGTGGATAAATTTTGAAATTTCTCTTGAGTCTATGATTAGCATAGGAATTGCTGGTTCATATGATAGCCTTCCATTTAATTTTTTGAGAAGCTGCCACACTTTTTTTAAAAGTCACTGCCACATTTTACATTCCTACCAATGTGGTATCAAGGTTCCAATTTTTCCATATCCTGGCCAACAGTTATTTTTGCATGTCTTTTTAATTGTAGGTATCTAGTGGACATGAAGAGATATGTTATTATACATTTGTTTTACATCTCACTAATAGACAATGATATTGAACACCTTTTTGTGTGTTTACTGAGCAAGTATGTATCTTTGGAAAAATACCTATTCAAATCATATGCCCACTTTTTAATTGGTTTATTTGTCATTTTTATTATTGTAATGTAAGAGTGCTTTATTCTAGCTATGAGTCCTTTATCAAATAAATTATTTTCAAATATTAATTCACATTCAAAATGCTGTCTTTTTCAGTCTCTTTAACAAATGGTGCTGGGAGAACTGGACAGCAACATGCAGAAGAATGAGACTAGACTACTTTCTTACACCATTCACAAAAATAAACTCAAAATGGATAAAGGACCTGAATGTGAGACAGGAAACCATCAAAACCCTAGAGGAAAAAGCGGGAAAACCTCTCTGACCTCAGCTGCAGCAATTTCTTACTTGCCACATCTCCAAAAGCAAGGGAATTAAAAGCAAAAATGAACTATTGGGACCTCATGAAGATAAAAAGCTTCTGTGCTGCAAAGGAAACAATCAACAAAACTAAAAGGCAACTGACAGAATGGGAAAAGATATTTGGAAATGACATATGGGACAAAGGGCTAGTATCCAAAATCTATAAAGAACACACCAAACTCCACACCCAAAAAACAAATAATCCAGTGAAGAAATGGGCAGAAAACATGAATAGACACTTCTCTAAAGAAGACATCCAGATGGCCAACAGACACATGAAAAGATGCTCAACATCACTCGTCGTCAGGGAAATACAAATCAAAACCACACTGAGATATCACCTCACATCAGTCAGAGTGGCTAAAATGAACAAATCAGGAGACTATAGATGTTGGCAAGGATGTGGAGAAATGGGAACCCTCTTGTAGTGTTGGTGGGAATGCAAAGTGGTGCAGCCACTCTGGAAAACAGTGTGGAGGTTCCTCAAAAAATTAAACATAGATCTACCCTATGACCCAGCAATAGCACTGCTAGGAATTTACCCAAGTGATACAGGAGTGCTGATATATAGGGGCACTTGTACCCCAATGTTTATAACAGCACTTTCAATAATAGCCAAGTTATGGAAAGAGCCTAAATGTCCATCAACTGATGAATGGATAAAGAAATTGTGGTTTATATACACAATGGAGTACTACGTGGCAATGAGAAAGAACGAAATATGGCCCTTTCTAGCAACATGGATGGAACTGGAGAGTGTTATGCTAAGTGAAATAAGTCATACAGAGAAAGACAGATACCATCTTATGTGGATCCTGAGAAACTTGACAGAAGACCATGGGGGATGGGAAGGGAAAACAAAAATTTAGAGAGGGAGGGAGGCAAACCATAAGAGACTCTTAAAAACTGAGAACTGAGGGTTGATTGGGGGTGGGAGAGAGGGGAGAGTGCGTGATGGGTATAGAGGAGAGCACCTGTTGGGAGGAGCCCTGGGTGTTGTATGGAAACCAATTTGACAATAAATTTCATATTAAAAATGCTGTCTTTTTATTTTTATGATAATTTTTACAAACAAAACTTTTTAATTTTGATGAATTACAATTTATCAACTTTTTGGTCACTTGTTCTTTTGATGCAGTATCTGTAAAGGCTTTATCTAACCTAAGTTCACACAAATTTCCTTCTATATTTCCTGGTAAGAGTTTTAGAATTTTTCCTCTTAAATTTAGATTTATGATCCATGTTAATTTCTGTATTTGTTGTAAGGAAAAAGTCCAACTTCATTCTTTTTACATGTGGATGTCCATTTATTCCAGCACCATTTGTTGAAAAGATTATCCCCTGCCCCATTACTTGTCCTGATACCTTATAGAAAACAAAAATCAGTTGACCATAAATATAAGGATTTATTTCTGGTCTCTAAATTTTGTTCCATTAATCTATATGTTTGCTCTTTTTCCATTACCACACTGTCTTGATTATTACCTTTTAATAAGCTTTGAAATCAGGAAAAATGAGTTTTCCAACTTTTTCTTTTTTTTTCTTTTTTTGAGATGGGTTTGCTATTTTTGTTTCCTTGAAGTTCCATATGAATTTTCGTAGCAGTTTATCGAATTCTTCAAAAACAAAACAAAACAAAACAAAACAAGCTAGCTGGGACATTGATAAAGATTCTACTGAATCTGAATCTGTATATAAATGTGGGTAGTACTGCCATCTTAACAACATATTAAACTTTCTGGGGCATGGGTGGCTCACCTGACTGAGTGATTCGTCATTTCAGCTCAGGTCATGATCTCACAGTTGTGAGATCCAGCCTTGCATCAGGCCCCATGTTGAACATGGAGCCTGCTTGGGATTCTCTCTCTCCCTCTCTCTCTGCCCCTCCCCCATTTATATGTGCAGTCTCTTTCTTTCTCAAAACAAATAAAAAAATTTTCAATGTTTATTTTTGAGAGAGAGAGAGAGAGAGAGAGAGAGAGAGAGTGGTACAGGGGCAGAGAGAGAAGGAGACAGGATCTGAAGCAGGCTCCAGGCTCCTGATGTGGAGTTCGAACTCAGGAACCAGGAGATCATGATCTGAGCTAAAGTAGGTCGCTTAATTGACTGAGCCACCCATACACCCCAAAATAAATAAACATTTAAAAAAATAAGCTTTCTGATCCATGAACATGAGATATCTTTCCATTTATCATTTCTAATTTCTTAATTTCTTTCAACAACACCTTGCAGTTTTCAGTATACAAATCTTGCAAGTGTTTTGTTAAATTTATTTCTAGGTATTTTATTAACATTGATGTTATTGTAAAAAAAAAGTTTTCTTATTTCTATTTTCAGATTTTTTATTACTATTTTATAAAAATATAATTAATTTTATGTTTATCTGCTACCTTGAAACATTATAGTTTTTAAGTAAAATACTTAGAAGTTTCTTCATATAAGATCATATTATCTACACAGAGAGATAGTTTTATTTCTTCCTTTCCAATCTGGATTTTTTAGAGGTTGCTCTAGGGTTTACAATATATATCAGAATTTACCAGAATATACTTCAGAGCTATTCTAAATTCTGACGAGATAGAGAAATGTCACTTCAATATGGCCTTATCAACTGTTCCTTTTTTTGTGCTATTACTGTTATACATATTATATTTATAGATGTTATAACCCCAAAGTAACTTTTATAATTATTACTTTATATAAAAATATATTTTTTATTTATTTTTGAGAAAGAGAGAGAGAGAGAGAGTTTGTGTGTGTGTGTCAGCAGGGGAGAGGATGAGAGGCAAAGAGAGAGGGACAGAGGACCCAGAGAGGGCTGTGTGCTGACAGCAGAGAGCCTGATGTGGGGCTCTAACTCAGGAACTGTGAGATCATGACTGGGGCTGAAGTCCGATTTTTGACCAACTGAGCCACCCATGCGCCCTTATAAAATTACATCTTTTAAAGGTGAGAGGTAGAGCAAACATATACTTAGAATTCATGATGTTAATATTATTATTTTTTATTTGTGGTTCTCTTTCTTGTTTCCTGTGGTTTTTAGATACCATCTGTTGCCATTTCCTTACACCAATAGAGCTTTTTCTTTATCTGTCTCCTTTGTCCTATTGTTGTCAAATATATTACAGCTCTGTATGCTCAACTTCTGTTTCTACTTGTTTTGCTTGTTGTTATTATAGAGTTACCGGCCTTTTTTTTAATTTCTCACCACCAAAATTTTTATTGTTTTTTTTACTGTATTTTTTGGTTTGAATGTCTCTACAATCTGTTGTGAATAAAATCAGTTCCTTCGAGGAGAGCTTCTGGAGCATCTGTTGTTATTACTTGCCATTCCTCTGGCCAGAGCATCGCTGCTCTAAGGCTGAGGTATGGACAGATGCCTGCTTTTTTTCTTGGAGTGATACCTTTGGCCTATGAGTAGACACTGAGTTGCCCTGTTACAGATTCCTCATTTTACGAGCAGGCTACAAGGAAGGTGATCAGCGCTCTCTATTTCTGGCCTGCTCTTTGGAAATTGAGGGTAGGTAAAAGAAAGCCCCATTTTTTTAGTCATGTTTGCTTCAAATAGAACTTCGGCAAAATGGAATTGATTGGTAAGATAAGAAATCTTGATAGCTTGTCCCTCTCAGGGAGAAACCATATCGCAGACTGGGAGCTTAGGCCACACTCACTCAGAGGATCCATCTCACTGAGTCAGGGAAAGGGTTGTGGGTCATTTCTAAAGTCCCGCAGTTTCTTCCACTTTTCTCACCAAGATGCATTTGCTTCCTCTGCCTGGAATGTTCTTGCACATGTTCACGTGGGTAACTTCTGCTTAGCTCTCTGTGTTCCATTTATCCATATCGATATCTCTAGAATCTAACACAGTATCTGGATTGTATTAGGTTCTGTAAAGTTACACACTGCATGAATAAATAAGTACATAAAAATGCAGGAAATTTATAGAAAGGACAAAAAAACTATTAATAAAGTCCTAGAGATAAAGGGAGTGGTAGATTTCTAAAATACATCTGACTTGAATTGGGTCTCCTCTTCCTCTTACACAACTGAGACACACTTTCTATAAAAGAAGCTTTTGTGAAGCTCATACTTCATAGGAAACAATAAAAGAATGTTTGGTATTTCATATAACTTCCTGCCGATAATTTATAGTGCACAGCCTCTCTATTTTCTGCTTCCTACAATAAAAAATAATCCGGCCTCCACTATCAGAGACATATGTACTGTGTCCAGTATTATATTTTCATCTCACAAATGCTAAAATTCAGAAGGAATTTTGAGCTGAAAATGACAAAATAATGGGGAAATTAAAATATATATATATATAGTTATACATATATGTGTATGTGTGTATATATATATATATATATATATAGTTTCCTGAGCATCAGAAACACAGAGGTGGCTGTATCTCAAGAATACATTTTAATCTGTTTTTTTAAATTGTGTTTTGAATGATATTTCTTTGGCTTTACACATGAAGAAATTGGGGCTTAACAAGACTAAATTTTTACTTCAAAAAGATTAAATAGCAGAGCTAAAGTTAATTCTTCAATAATATAGCATTTCTCTAACAAAACATTTCATTCTTTCCTTAATTCATTTATTCATAAATACGCATGCATTAAACTTATTATTCATTTAAAAATGATTTATTCATTACCTAGAATTATGCAGTTGAATTAGGTTATAGTTTTCCAAACCTAGTGGGCTGTGTATGAAATATTCAGTCATACTAGATCAGAAACTCTTTGGTATGGATTGAGAATCTGTATATTGACAAGTTTACCGGCTGATTCTTATTTAGTCTACAATCTTATATAGGCTAAGGGTTATGTTTGTGAATGACTGCACTGGAGATATAAAGTAGGTTTAATTCCTATTTATAATTATCTAGTAGGAGTATGATTTTTTTTCATGAAAAGTATAAGCCAAGAGTATAATTTATATGAAGAACATGTTTCAGTTGAGGAAAAGAGGAACAAATTTGTATTTTGGCTGAAAAATTAGTTCTTTACAGCCTAGCCTCAGAATGAATGGCTAAGATTTCAGGCTTCGGTAGTAATGGATTATGTATGAACACAGGTGTGGAAGTCTAATTTTACATGCACACATACAGTGTGTTGCAGTGTGAAAGTATTATGGGGTTCAGGGAGAGAATAGTGAAAAATCATGCTAGAAGTTTAGATTTGTGCCAGAGAGTGAGGGTTTTGACTGTTGGCCAGGAGGTTGGAATATGCAACACTTATTTCAGACACAGGTGATTTTTTGATCAAGGGCAAGACATTTTAATAATATTATGTGAGGAAAAAGTAATCGTTTAGCCTTATATATGGCAGATTACAAGAAAAGATTCTAGAGGTAGAGGAGATGTAAGCAGACCATTTCCAGGGTCAGTTATGAGGTAATGAGCTTTTGAACTAAGGATTTTAAGGAGAAATTAAAGGCACAGAGTCCAGAAAAAAAAAAAAATAAAATGGGAAATTCCACATCACAAAGCAGAAACAGAAAAAAAGGGACAACAACCTAGTAATACTTTCAGAAAAAAAGGCAAATTCTCCCTGTAATATTGGAAACTAATGAAAGAGAAATACAGACTATAGGATTTTTTGCAGTGCAGCATTCCTCAAGGAGATAAAACAATTATTACACATTATTTTCTCCCTTCTTTCAAATTCCACATCGATTTCTACATTATTTCTTTCAAGCTTCATAATGGAATTGAATGCCTACTGAACACTGGAAAATGAGGTTTGCTTATTTAAGAGCACCATGACTTTGGACATTTCAGATTTATTTCAGTCACCATCATTTCAACTCATATATAATGCTCAACTTCAGCTGAAAACCACAGAAAACATAACTTTTTCACAAGAAGGCTAAAGCCACTTATTATTCTTCAAACTGCAATAGTGTATGGCTATTTGGCTCTAATTTTATACTGCAATATAAAATATATAAAAATATAAAATGCGGTATTAAGAATTCATTTAAGCACACAAAGAAAACACATTCTCCACAAGAGACACCCAAATCCTCACAGACTTCAATCCATTCCTTCCTTTGGTCAGCTGTAGAATCTTTTTCTTTCCAGTTACTGTGCTGGGTTATAATTCTGTTCTATCAGTTTTCCTGATTACAATACAATTTATAACAGTAGTAACATCTCTTATTAGTGATTAGGAGAAAAAAAGATCAGCCAGGTAGTAGGCAATGGGATAGAGGTAAGTAAGAGGGGTATCTGTATATATAGTCAGTAAGGTAAAGCATAATCTCAGAGGAAACTGCTACTTTTAATATAATGTGTTTTCACAGAACAAAGGAGCAGGAGAAAAATTATCTAATGGAGAGCGTTTGAATTTTGCTGACTTTTTCTGCTGGGAATAAGTCTAAGATAAGCATAATATAATTCAGCTTTTTGAATATCTTTTAATTACATTGTCATCTGAATCTCTCAGTATTCTAAAATTGCAATTGTGAATATGATTGTCTGTTTTGCAAAGGGGAAAAACTGAGGCTCACAAAAGCTGCTGGCCAGGGATAGACAACAAAAACTGACCAACTGAGGGCTCCAAAGAAGATTTTTCATTTCAAGATCCATTTTCCTCTCTCTCCTAATTTTCTTTTTATTTATCTTTCGTTCTTATCCCTCTCCTCCCTGCTATATCCTATCTTTGTCTTTAAGTAATTCATGAAACATTAATTATTCTAGTCATTTTAACTTTACTAGAGTTTCAAAAGTGATTAAAATACAATCTGTGACCTCACACTACTGTGTGCAACATATGAGGCAGATGTTAGGAGTTTGGTTGGATAACCTATGATTTCTACGCATGCCAAAATGCAAGCAAAAAACAGGGTATTTTACATTCTCATAAAAAGAATTTCTCAAGAACATGAATGTTTTCTGAATCTTTTGTAGAAATACTGAACAAAGTATTTTTTTTCAATTTTTTTTTTTTTTTTTTTGGGACAGAGAGAGACAGAGCATGAACAGGGGAGGGGCAGAGAGAGAGGGAGACACAGAATCGGAAACAGGCTCCAGGCTCTGAGCCATTAGCCCAGAGCCTGACGTGGGGCTCGAACTCACAGACCGCGGGATCGTGACCTGGCTGAAGTCGGACGCTTAAACGACTGCGCCACCCAGGCGCCCCTGAACAAAGTATTTAAATCATAGGCCTCATCATTTCAACCCCAAATCCCCATTGGTTATATTTTCTTAAGTGTCTCCCTTAAACATTTCCTTAAGGAACCTAAAACCTCTCCTTATTCTAAGCTCAACACTTATTTTTTTTTTCTTAAACTGCATTTTTCTCTTCTTATATGCATATTAATGTATTTCTGTTTTTTTCTTAAACATCCACAGAGACATCTACTTATATAAGGATAAAGAGACCTTTCAGGTGCCAGTGGGGAAAGGAAAATTGTAACATTTACTTTTTTTAATGTGTATTTGTTTTTGATGAAGAGAGGGAGAAAGAGAGACCGAGTGAGCAGTGGACAGAGAGAGAGGGAGAGAGAGAGGGAAACAGAGAATCAGAAGCAAGTTCCACGCTGTCAGCACAGAGCCCTACATGGGGCTCAAACTCATGAACCGTGAGATCATGACCTGAGCTGAAGTCAGAAGTTGAATTGACTTAGCCACCCAGGTGCCCAGTAATATTTACTTTTGCTGTCAAAATTTCTATATTGGAGTGTTATATATGGTACTGAGGGCTGAAGGCACAGCAGAAGCAGAAGGCAATTAGAATTGACAATTCTTACGTGCCTTCCTTTTGTCCCCAGGATGTCTAGTACAGAAATATTGCAACACATATATAAACATGTTAAGTATTATAATGAAAATCCACATATAAAACTGTTAGCCAAGATCATTTCTGTAATGAGAAAATCCAAATAGTTTAACAGCACCATGCTCTAACCAACTGAGCTAACCGGCCACTTCAAATAGTTCATGTTATATCATTTTTCAAAGTAGAATTAAATGTGAACTTTGTTGTAATTTTTGTAAGCTATCTGCTTAGTTTCTGAAAGCAAATGGCTAACATAGCCAATGGTAACGGATTACATTTTCGATTTGAGACTGTGATTGTAAACAGTGGTAAGGTCTCTGGCTTTGTTGGCAGAATCCTACTTAACCTGGGTCTGCCATTTCTTCAAAGTATGAATGGGCAATTGTCTTGTTTTAAAATGAAATAATATTATAGTAGGTTTTTAATATGCTTTATACGAGGTGATGTGTGCCAAAATATCTTGCATAAATATCGTTTTATTATTGTTAAACTAATGAAACAAGGAGGCCATTAGAATGAAGAGGTTCCAATAGCTTACTAGCCTGTAAAAACAAACCAAAACCTAAGTCTATGAATGCCTCAAGGTTAAGCAATCACAACCTAAAGAAACTAATCACAAACAGCCAACCAGACTTTCCCAAATTAGGCTAATGTTAAGCTACAGCCAATCAAGTGATTTCCATGCTTTGCTTCTGCCTTTTCTCTATAAAAATTGCTGTCTTATCTTTCATCATTACTAAGGGCTATTACAAAAATTTTCAAATATGTGTATGAAACTATTAAAATGGATTTAGAAGACCAAAGCCCATATATAAACTGTGTGATACAAACTGAAAGGTAATAAAGAAGAGAAAGGATTATGTCAGAACTGGAAAAGATCGGAATTATTTTTGGAGGTGCTAGGAACATGGATTAAAGAAGGGTTAAAACATGTCAGGAAAGAGCAACAGTAGGATTAACTGTAGGTAGCTGAGTGAAACATGATAGGTGTGGGCAGTGGGAATATCTAACTGACTAAATATGAGCCATAAAACTCTGATGAAAATTTGCATTAAAGCAAAATTAATCTCAGAGCGTGGAATATGACAGCTATTAGAAAAATGGTTCTCTTCTTTCAATGATGAAAGTCGTCATATATTTGCATATTTATTTAGATTTGTAATATACTTTGAAATAGCTAATTACATTTAGACTTCACAACACACCTGTGAGGTAAATATTATCATCACATTTATTTTGCATAGAGGAGTGATTTGCTCCATTTCACAATGTTAGTAAGTGGTGAAAAGAGATGCACATACCGTGTACAAGAATGCCTGGCCAAGGAGGTAGAAAGTACAAGCTGCAAACCAGTCATGCGGTGCTTGCCAAATCCTGCAACTTGGCTCAGCACTGTGACAGCCTGGAGAAAGAGAACCTAACTGGAAATCTCATTTCTCCTCCAGATTCACCTTCAGACTTCTCCACCCTGTTTCCTGCCTTAGGCTTTCTTTCCCTCTGGCATCCAATTGTGTCGGTCAACAGGAATCACCAAGGGAGATTAAAGCGAGGAAGGAGAATGTTGTTGGGGTATTTATTTTTCAGTCATCCTTTCTCAGCGCTACTTGAGACTGGCTGTTTTCCAGCTCTCAAGATGGACCACTTTGTCGTCTAGCTTTCAAAACTGTTTCCCTCTCTTGTGCAGTTAGTGGACGAGAAAGTAAAAAAACAAGCTGTTCTATAGATTCTTGTCATTTCAAATATCTTTAAATGCCCTAACTTGATTGTGCTATTTTTTTTTTTTCCTGCTGGGACCCTGACTAATATAGAACGTACTTCTACTTTGCATAGAAGGGCAGTTTCCTAATTTATTTGCTTTGAACAGAACATTTTCCTTTATAAAAATGTACTGTAAGTGCTAGTATCTACTTCTGGTAAAACTAGAGTTTAAACCTGTGTCTTCTCATCAGAAAACCAGATGGAACTTGGAATATAATTTCTAGTGCTTCCTCTCCTGTTGACCAGCTAGGTGACATTTGACTTTCCATTTGACCAATCTGCAACAGTTTTCATTCCATTTTCTTAAATTAAAATAATATATTTTTAAGTTTTTTCTTGTGTGTATATATATATATATACACATATATATATGTATATATATATATACATATATATATGTATATACGTATATACGTATATACATGTATATACGTATATACGTATATATATGTATATATATATTTTTTTTTCTTCTGCTTTTGTTTTGATTTTAAGAATCTATAACATTTATACTTGGAAAGGTTAATCTGTAACATTAAATAATCATAGTGTCACGAACATGCCTAAGTTTACTGAAATTAACCTTATATGGAGACAGTAATATATTTCATTTAAAATATTTCTAGGGGCTCCAGGTTGGTGGCTCAGTCTGTTAAGCATCCAACTCTTGGTTTTGGCTCAGGTCATGATCTCAGCGTTCATGGAACGATCTCAGTGAGTCCCATGTCATCCGGCTCCGCGCTGACAGCGCACAGCCTGCTTGGGATTCTCTCTCTCTCCCTCTCTGTCTTCTCCCAGACTCATGCTCTCTCTCTCTCTCTCTCTCTCTCTCAGTCTCTCTCTCTCTCTCTGTCTCAAACATAAATAAATTAAGAAATAAAATATTTCTAGAATATGTTTCTTTCTTTTTTTTTACATTTATTTATCTTTGAGAGCGAGAGGGACAGAGACAGAGACAGAAAGACAGAGCATGAGCAGGGGAGGGGCAGAGAATGATGGGAGACACAGAATCCCAAGCAGGCTGTGCACTGTCAGCACAGAGCCGGATTCGGGGCTCAAACTCATGAACTACAATACCATGACCTGAGCCAAAGTCAGATGCTTAACCGACTGAGCCACCCAGGAGCCCCAAGAATGTGTTTTAATTGATATTTCTAATTATTTTTATATGTGTTATATGTTTTAGTTATTAAAACCACTTCCTGAATATATACAAATATAACACTTAACACTGCTTTAAATATCTCCAAAATACATTTGTCCTCAAAATAATCAAATAACTTTCGTGAAAACTGTTATATTAATAACTCAAGGTAATTATGATAATGGATTTAATATCATATATTTAAAATAAAATGCAAGAGCAGTCCAGTGCTTTCATTTTCTCAAAGTATATTTATACCTGTACAAAAAATCAATCTGAACCATAAAAGCAATACTTCCCCTGTACATAATGTTTTCTTATCTACTGTATTTATATTTTGTAGAAAATGTGTAATAAGTCTATTAAAATGCACAGAAATGAAACCAAAACATCATGCATGTAATTAATCTATAAACTCTGAGCCAAAAAATATTGGGGATTATTTCCTTAATAAAGGGAAAAGAAGAAGCATATCATTGATTTTTTGAGTGGAAAATTCATTTTAATCTAATGCCAGAAGTGTCAAGTTTATCACAGTATAACATAGCTTCTATTTTTCATGGTCATCTAAATAAAATTCTTCATAAATTACCAAAATTCTTTCCTCTGCCCAACAGCCATCACTTCCATCTTCTACTGATTAAATTTCAAATGGTTCACACTTAACTCAGCCAGACACTGGGCAAGTCAAACAACTCTACCATCTGGCCTAGGCAAAAAAAAAAAAAAAAAAAAAAAAAAAAAAAAAAAAAAAAAAGA
>NC_064811.1:108687859-108714939 GCF_023721935.1 Panthera uncia | reverse complement strand
AAAAAAAAAAAAAAAAAAAAAAAAAAAAAAAAAAAAAAAAAAAAAAACCTGACAAAACAGCGATATGCTACAATTCAAACCAGAACACCATGCATGTTAAGGCTTCCAATTTGAACATTTCTTTTCCAAAATATACTCCAATGAAGATTTGATTTAAAAAGGTATTATTAAGGTAAAATATAGTGTAAAGCATAAAATAGTATAACTAAGAAAAATATTTAAAAATGAAATATATATTTTATGATTATTGGGAAGGAATAAAAATACCATTTTTTCTCTACTAGACCATTAATTAAAAAATAATTGCAAAATAAAGTTTAAAATAGGGAGAGAAAATTTTAATATGGCAATATGACCTTCTAAGTAATCTGACCAAATATTACACTGAAAACGAGTAAAACTTCTATGGTATATATGTGATAGATAATGATAGATAGATAGATAGATAGACAAATAGATAGATAGATAGATAGATACACATATATATATCCCACAACAAAAAAGATGCTGTGAGGAATAAGAAGCAAGGAACATGATCTACCTGTCAGTTATTGAATGTATGTGGGTGTGTCTGTTTAAATGCATATATGTATTTAACAAATACATTTATTATCTGAATCCTTGATTATATCAAATATTAATTGAAATGAGACCCTAGAGAAGAAATGAGAACAATAGAAGCCAGCTTTCACTTTGGGACCTTTACTGATTATATTAAGCTCTATGTTTTGTTATCATGATATTCATCCTTGAGAATTACCACAAAAAATATTTCCAGTAAAATAGAGTCCGCAGCAAAAATATCAAAGTTACCACTCAGCATCATGATTGTGGACTATCACTAACAATGGGAGAAAAATTTAAAAATCAAAGGAAGACATCAGGTTTCAAAATTAAGTACATTTAATAATAAGAATAAATAAAAGGTCAATGAGAATAAAGTAAGACTCCAGTATAGGCGCCTAAGCTGATAAGGAATATAACCTAACTGAGCATATAAAAATTAAAACTATGAAAACTAAAATGGAATCAAAGCAAATAATCACAAAAGCAGAAAAAGAGTGAATAATGCACAAACATTGGGAAAATTTAAAGGGCAACCTACAATATTAAAAATAAAGGTATAAAAATCAATAGTTATAATAAATACAAATGAACAAAATACTTCAGTTAAGGAACATGAAGTCTATCAGGATGAGCTCTTCAGAAAGTAACTATGTACTGCTCAAAAGAGACACATCTACAACATAGCAAACAGAAATGTAGAAAGTAAAATGATGAATAAACTGCAGGGGTCTAATAGCATTACATTGCGTATAATCATTTATCAGTGCTTAATCTGAAAAACATTATGCCAATAACTTTGAAAAGATCAAGCAAATAAGTGAATTTCTAAATAAATATTAACTTGAAAAATATGTTAAAAATCAGATTCAGTTTATAACTCTAAAAGTATTGGCTGAGTAAAGTCCCCCTAAAAAGAAAACACCAAACTAGGGAGGTTTTCTGTTTGTTTGTTTGTTTACCAACAACTGCTAGCATTCAAGGAACAAGTAGTCCCATTTCCCATATTCCACTCCAGGATATAGAAAACGAGAAATATTCTCCAACTATTTTTCATTGGATTAACACATTCTATATACTAGAACCCACAAGGACTAAAACCCACAAGGACAATACATGAAATGATTACAGGCAATCTTAATTACTAAAATAAATGCAAAAATTTATTTACAGATTTAGCAGATGAAATACAGTGAATCTTAACTTTAAGTTAACATAACTGGAAAAAATTATATTTATTCTGGGACATTTAGGTTGGTTTAAAATGAGAAAGAATTTGGGGCTCCTGGGTGGCTCAGTCAAACTTCTGACTCTTGGTTCTGGCTCAGGTCATGATCTCAAGCCTGCATGGGGCTCTGTGCTGACAGTGCGGAGGTTGCTTCGGATTCTCGCTCTCTCCCCTCTCTCTCTGTCCCTAGCCTGCTTGTGCTCTCTCTTAAAATAAATAAACTAAATAAATAAATAAATAAATAAAATGAGAAAAACACAATTGAGGTATCTTATATTAACAAATGAAAAAGAAAAAAAACATATCATCTCAATAGATGAAGAAGATACATTTAAACATTCAACATTCTGTGATTAAACATTTTAAAAAGAACCAAAAAATCTAGGAATGAAAGAACCTTCTTAATTTGATAAATACTTTTCTTCAAAAATCTCCTATAAAACTTTATACTTAATGCAACTAAGTATGCATTAAGTATCTCTCAGGAATGAGGGAGTGAAAGGGCACCTGGGGGGCTCAGTTGGTTGAACATTTGACTTCAGCTCAGGTCATGATCTCACTGTTCGTGGGTTCGAGATCCATGTCAGGTTCTGTGCTGACAGCTCAGAGCCTGGAGCCTGCTTCAGATTCTGTGTCTCCCTCTCTCTCTGCCCCTTCCCTGCTTGCACTCTGTCTCTCTCTTCTCTCTCTCTCTCTCTCAAAAATAAATAAACATAAAAAAGAAAAAAAAGTTGTTAAAAGAATGAGGGAGTGTCTGCTTTGTGTGAATGGAGGTCTTGGTTCTTGGATTCCCCATGAGATGATTTTCATGAGGGTCCACGCTTCAATAAAGACAGCCAGAAGAAAAGTAACAAGCACAAAGGAATTTATTAAAGGAAAAGTACACTCTCAAGGTGGGAGAGCAATTTTTCCAAGGTGGAACCATAGCAGGACTCTTCCACAGAGAGTTGTGACACCGAGGCTCTTCTTTCCAGGAAGCAACCTTATTCCTGCCGGCACTGCACAGTTGGGTTTGTACCCAAAGAACTGAGCCTGGAACACCACATGGCGTAGTTTTTTGTACATTTTCTACCTCTTTGATTTCCATATATGGTAAGGCACAAACATGTAGTCTGATTAAGTGGTCTCATGTTGGGAGGTCATGAGGGATGTTGGCTATAGCCAAGTTGCCTTGATTTGTTTTTTCCTTTCCTTAGGGAGGGGACCCTAGCACAGAACCAGCCCCTAGATATTTTGGAATTGGATATTTGTTGCTCCTCTGGGTTGGGGGGAGCTGTGAGGGACACACAGTGGGTGGTGTCTATTGGAGGTCACTGCCCATTATTTGGGAAACTCTTCCCATAGGCTGGGACTGGGAGTTTTTGACCCTATAAGCTGTGGTTTGTACTGAAAAAGTCGTGGCACCCTGAGTCAAAGAGCAGGGTCGGGCTGTGCCTGCAATGCAAATGCATTATGAACAGTCTGAGGGTTACCCTGGGGCAAGGGTGGAAGAGGAGGCCTCAAGCTCTGCACCTGTGGCTCTTAATTTGTCAGCCCCAAGGTGTTAGGGGCCACAAGGTCAAGATGATGAGCTCCAGGCTTTATAATGTGCAGATTTTTGTTTTTGTTTTTGTTTTTTTTTGTTTTGTCACCATCCCTGCCTTCAGTTTATGTCTCTATCATTCCCCTTCAAGGATTTGGGATTCTGCCTCCAGGCATTTTTTCCACTGCTCTTGTCTGTCTTTTACCTAATAGAACATTGAACGCATTATTTTAAAGGATGTATGCTATGCACCACTTTTAAGGATTCTCATGCTCATCACTTTTATCATTACAGTGAAGAGTCTAGTTAATAGGAAGAAACAAAAAAGTAAAGCCACAGTAAATGAAAAATTTCAGAAAGAAGGAAAAACTTCTCATAGCCTAACAGATAATACTATTCCCTATAAATAGAAATTCAAATGAGTCTACAGATATAATTACATGAAACTATAGTTTCAAATGTTTGCTTGATACAAATGTTTGCTTGAGTATATTTCTAGATATCACCAACAAACAGGAAGTTATACTAGAATATATCAATTAATAAAACTATTTTAATGTGTAAAATAATGTAGAAATATACATATAGAAAAATGTGTGTGCCAGTCCTTAGTGGAAAAAACTCTAAAACTTTACTGAAAGACTTTGAAGAAGACTTAAGTAAATAAATTTTAATATATACCAAATTCTTAGATAGGAAAGTTAAATACGACAAAGGTTGAAATTCTCTTCAAATGGATAGATAGGTTTAATGTACTTTCAGTCAAATTTCCATAACAGTTTTTCCAAGGAATTCCCCAAGCTAATTCTAAAATTATACGATAAGGTGAATAATTAAGGAATTACGAGACAATTCTAATGCAAAGCTAACAGGATGGATGACTTCTGTTACATCTCAAGAATTACTTATTCAGCTAAAATAATAAGCACATGCAATATTGCTACAGAGCAGATAAATTGAGCAATTAAACAGAAGGCCAAGAAACAAATATCACTATATGGAAACTTTATTTATGACAGAAATGGTATCGTTAGTCATTACTGAAAGAACTTTACAATTACACATAGTGAGATAATTAACTATCCATATGTCAAAAAATAAAACCGAAATCCTCCTTCTTCACAACATAAACAAAGATTTGATTAATTACAAATTTGAATATGAAAGGCAAAACTACAAAACTTGTAGAATTTATATGAAAATATTTCATAATGTAAAACTAATAAAGAAAAATTTCTCCAGTTCAAAGGCAAAATTATAAGACAAAGGTAAAGATTTATAAATGAGACTACATCAAAATAAGAATATTTATTCATGAAAATAACTCGTAACAGGTGGAAACAGAAGCCATGAATTGGAAGAGGACATATGAAACTGATACACATTCAGGATATATAAAGACTATAAATCATTAAGAAAAAGAGATAATCCATAATATGAGCAAAAGACAGAGTTCCCTGAGAACAAAACCTTATTAGACATTAAATATATGAAGTTGCTAACCTGATAAATAATAGATGGGGGGGGGGTCCTTGGGTGGCTCAGTGGGTTAAGTGTCTAACTCTTGATTCTTCCTCAGGTCATGATCTCACTGTTCATGAGATAGAGCCTGAGTCAGGCGCTGTGCTGATGGGGCAGAGCCTGCTAGGGATTCTCTCTCTCCCTCTCTTTCTGCTCCTTCCCTGAGCATGCTCTCTCTCTCAAAATAAATATACTTATTTTTTTTATTTTTTTAATAATGTTTTTATTTATTTTTGAGACAGAGAGAGACAGAGCATGAGCAGAGGAGGGGCAGAGAGAGAGGGAGACACAGAATCTGAGGCAGGCTCCAGGCTCTGAGCTGTCAGCACAGAGCCCAACGTGGGGCTCTAACTCACGTACGGTGAGATCATGCCCTGAGCTGAAGTCAGATGCTTAACCAACTGAGCCACCCAGGAGCCCCTTAATTTTTTTTTTTTTAAATAATAGGTGGGATTCAAACCGAACTTATAATGAGATGTCATTTCATATCAAACCAAATTAACAAAGATTTAAGTCTGAAATCTCAAGTCTTAGTAATCATATGAAGAAACTGGAATAATTTTATACTTCTGGTGTGAGTGCACATTGATAAAACTGCTTTAGAAAGAAATTTTGTATTTTCTAAGAGAAATGAAGATATCCATAACTCATAATGCAGCAATTTGATTCTTTTGTATATACCTCAGAGATTCTCTGACACGTGTGCTCCAGGAAATATATCTATGAATGATCATGACAATATTTTCATATGAACCAAGAGCTGGAAATAATCCTATGTTGGATACATCTGCTAGTGTTATTCAGTGGAGTATTATCCAATAATTAAGAATCTATGATAGCTATTAACAGAAAACATAGATGAATTTCAGGAACACAATGTTAAGTCAGGTAAGCAAGTTGCAGAACAAGACAGAGGGTGTGATTTCATTAACATAAAGTTTAAAAACATCCAGGCACAAGAACATACATTTTTGTTCAGGGACACGTGATTTTCTGTGGTGGGAAAGACTGGTTTAGGATCAAGCAAGGGTTCACAGCAGTCTCCAGGGCAATGTTGATCTTTATTGTAGAAAATATTCTAGATATATCAGCATTTCCTCTAAAGCTCACATAAATTATTACATATTTTTATATTTTATATTTAATAAACTGATAAATATAATACTTAACAAATTCAAAAGGTAAGCATTAAGAATTAGGATTAATGAGTCATACGGGAGACAGAAATGGGAAGTAAGTAAAAGTAAAGAGACAGTGTTAGTCAATCTAAAGAACACTGAATATTTATTAAGTGAAGCCCATGTTGAGAATAGTAAAACTAACAATTGAAAGTCATTAACTTATAGAAATTCAAATTTAAAGAGGAAAAGGAGTATTCTTGATACTAAGGACACTTGATACAAGGTTTCGAAGATTAATTTTGATCTGCGTGTCTAACTACTTCAAAGCAAGGAGGAAAATCAAGTTTGGATTTACAAGAATCTAAGGGACTTGTACAAGCCTTAAGAATTGCTACTGTGAAGGCATTCAATAAGGGAAGTTAAGGCAATCCATTCACTAATCATAAATCTTTTACAGCTTGTATTCAGGGGATGTGTATCAGGAATGTAGACAGAAGCATAAAATATGTAGGCTTTTAATGTATGTATGCTGAGAACAAACACTGAGGGCTTATAAGGGGTTTTCTCGTAAGGACAATGTGTGAAGTAGAACTACAAAAAGAACAATTTATGATGATAGTATAAAGCAGATACAGGAAAAGAGGAGAATCTGGTCTAGATTGGGTTGAATATCATTTATTATAGTCTAGGGCCTAACAAAACCTCACAATTAAAATTAAACATTTTAAATGATGTTAACCTAACATTTTATGCATTGTTCCAGTAAGTATACTTTATGCAAATACCAGATTAATCTAGCAGATAGGATGAAATGACCAGCGCCTTGAACATCTAGATCTGTAGTATATTAGTTTCCTAGGGCTGCTGTAAGGCATCACACACACACACACACACACACACACACACACACACAGTAGCTTAAAGCAAAAGCCATTTGTTTTCTCGAAGTTCTAGAGACTTAAAGTCTGAAATCAAGGTCTCAACAGTGTTGATTCCTTCTGAGTGCTCTGAGAGAGAATCTACTCCATGCCTCTCTCTTAGCCTTTGATAATGGCAGCTAATCCTTGGCATTCCTTGGCTGGTAGATGCATAATTTCAATCTCAACTTCTGTCTTCACATGGAGTGTGCCTGGTATTTCTGTGTCTTCACATAGCTGCCTTCTTGTAAGGACACCAATTATATGGGATTAGGGTCCATATTAATGGCCTCATCTTACACTTGATTAATTCTGCAAAGATTCTGTTCCCAAATAAGGTCACATTCCACATTCTCAGTACTAAGGATCATGACTTTCACATATCATTGGTTGAAAGAATTTGTTATTCATATAAAATTGTGTTGTTAGAAATAAATTCCAGTTCTCTATTATTCATGCCATCAAAAGTGTGCATTTTCTTATTTCTGAAATGGAAAAGTGGAAAATACAATGTCACTTTCTATGTAACCAAGTGATTTATCTGTAAGTCTCACAGCTTCCTATACATTACTTGGATATAAACTATCAGCTTTTTAAGTATTAAAGACTTTTCTTTGGGGCGCCTGGGTGGCTCAGTCGGTTAAGCGTCCGACTTCAGCTCAGGTCATGATCTTATGGTTTGTGGGTTCGAGCCCCGCATCGGGCTCTGTGCTGACAGCTCAGAGCCTGGAGCTTGTTTCAGATTCTGTGTCTCCCTCTCTTTCTGCCCCTCCCCCACTCGCGCTCTGTCTCTTTCTGTCTCAAAAATGAATAAACGTTTAAAAAAATTTAAAAAAAATAGACTTTTCTTTGTCATCATTTCATACTTTATTTACACAAATAATTACAAACACTGTATTTGTTTTTCCACTAGCTTCCTTCCTCTTAACTTCAATAAAGCTACTGAATTACATCTAAGAGAATAACTAGCATAACTGAGGTACAGCTCACATAGAATCACTGCAATGAATACTCATAGTCTTAAGTGGTCCTTATAATACAAATGATTTATCACTCAGTAAGAACACCACAACAAACAGGTGAAAAGGAAGAAAACTGATTATTTCAAGCACTTAAAAATTCCTTTCTAAAGGTCTTATCAATGGACAGTGCTACATTATTGTGATATTTTTCAGATTTGGCATTTATTCTTTCAAAATTGACCCAATTCTTCTATAATTTCCTAGGATTACTCTTTCATTTTCTTAGCCCTGAAGTACATTGTTAAAATGGATCTTTAAACACTCAACTATGATCAGATGCACATAGTTCCAAAATATAGATCAGTCACAAAAATTAAAAGATACCTAATCAGCCCTTGGCATAAACAAAATCAGATTATAAGCCATTCAAATGCAAATGTAGTAAAACTAGATTTATACATTATAAGAATAATTCTCAAATAGACAATGCATAGTTTAAGAAACATGCCATATTTTTTCACTAACATTCATTTTTATTATTTTTGCTGGAAAATTGACAAGCTAGTTATTTTCCCTCTAAAATGCTGTTAAAATCAGGGTTAATTTGTGACCACATGCTTTGTATAAGAGAAAAACAGAAGCAAAGTGAAGACACAAATCTTTTATTTTATTAAAGCTTTAATGTGAAATCCTACAATTGCCAAATTTATTCTAATTTAGTTGATCATGTAAATATCAATTATTGAAAATTACTTAAACCATTAGTTTTTTAATAAAAATTTAGATATATCTTATCTCCTGATATTCAAGATATTATTATTTATTTCCAAGGTATTATTTTTAAGGCTATGTATTCTAGGAAAAAGCTTAGAATTTCTTATAGGTAAGTACAATTTATTCATGATGATTTTTCAAAATGCAGATTACCTGTATTGCTTGGTTAGAAGCCATCTTATACTCAGGAGTCACTAACGGTTTAACATTTTTCTTGCTTGGGTTGTCATTAATGCACCACAGAAACTACTAAAAGCCAGAAACTCTTTTGGAAGGGCTGAGTACTTTCATTTGCAGCAGTTTGTAAGGAACCTACAATATTAACTGCTTTTCTGTGTATGCTGGGCTAATTGGAATCCAGGCACGGCATTATAGTCTGTATGCCTTAACAAACAATGAATTTCTGGTTAGCCTCCAATGCACATTCCTTTCACATTGCTCTAGCTGCCAGTTGAATGTGTTTATTTTCTCATTTGGACTTCCATAGTAGCATTGACTCCTGCATTATAATCTTACTGTATCTCTTAATGACAACATAATCTGCTGGAGAGAATGCAAAACTCCTACAGAAATTACTTCTTATGTTAGGTAGAAAGAAGAGAGGTGGTGAGTAGCTAATATGTAGCTGGCATGAATCAGGTTAATGACAAAGAAAGAGGTTTGCAAAGAAAAAAATTGGAAGGAGGGAGACACAAAATTGCCTCATTACAAAATGAAAAATAGAACTACCAATTATTGTGCTGCTAAATCAAACCAGCTTGTGGGTGGGTGTGTGTACACATGGACAATATGTTTACTTGCATATTCTTATCCATGTTCTTTTTAATTGATTGTATAATAGGATGCAGTCCCATATCCTGCGATGCTTCTAAAATTGATTTGTAATGCAAGGTTTAGATAATAAGTAATATAATGACACTAAGTATTTTTTAAATAAGCAAATATTATCCAAATGCTAAAGTGCATATTTACAGGGCAGCAACAGCTGATGAAACACCTTTAATAAAGAAAAGATTTCTGGGTTTTTGAATATAGTAACTTACAGTATTTCAGTTATCAATAAATCATATTGGAAATGTATTGAATATTTTAACATCTTAGATTTTAAACAGGCTATAGCTTGTCAAAACAAGTTCTTGAAAATTTTCATGAGGTAACAGTATCCATGTGCTTACTGGATTATATGAACACTGTGTATGTAACTGAATCAGTGATATTTTGGCATTCAGGGATTACATTAGCATTGCATAGGCAGAGACTTATTGAAATTTTATTTAAGTTATGTGAATTTTACCAAGCCTTGTGATTGAACATAAAACATCCTAATTTGTCATTAATCTTTTTTTCTAAATCAACCCTTGAAAATTAATTTCAAGAATATTCCCATATAATTTTAAGAAACAAAATTGATGAAAAATTGAAGAAACTCCACAGGGAGAGAGCATAGTGCAATAGTATATATTATTTTTGTTGTTTATCCACCATAGAACCATTGCTGAAAATTCACTGTTACTTTAAAACAAAACAAAAATCTTACCCCCTGAATTTGCATTTGGTCTTGATTATGCCATTATAACTTAAATGACATTTAATAGAAGGCTTAGCAATTGATGTTAATAATGCTCTGTTAACGTCCTAAGTACTCACAGAATTTATAAATAAAGTCATAGTAATTTAACGAAGGGAATTAACAAATTATTTACCTCCTTTTTTCTCTAGGTCTCAACTTGATATTTTAAAACCTATGATTTTAAAATAGAAGCAACAATGAAACAGAAAATATATCCTTCACTGCAATTTGATCAAGATTCGTTTTACCTTTGTATTTCTAAGGATTAGCAAGCACAAAGACTGGCACTAAAAGCTGCCCCAGGGATGTAAAATAGCTTACAAAACACCAAACTGAATAGATAACATATACTTTTTAAAACTGCTTTTGAGATTCTTCATATATGGATGCTGGGAGTCAGGAATCCACACCAAAAGTTGTTTCCATTAAATCAAATGAAATGATCTTTTGACCTTTTCTTCAGAAATGATAATCTACCTCAGAAACAGAAAATCCACTCCTTGCTCTGAGACTTTTTTGCTTATTTTCCTCTCATAATTTATCCTAATAATAAGTGCATATCATCATATCATTCTTCTTATCACCTTGTTTAGATATTTGTAATAAACTTGGATTTATTTTGTATGTTTTTCAAGTATATTTAGAATGATAATTGGCTAATTAAAAATAAATAACTTTTGGAGTGCCTAGGTGGCTCAGCCCATTAACCATCTGGCTCTTGGTTTCAGCTCAGGTCATGATCTCCCAGTTTGTGAGTTCGAGCATTGGCTCCTCACTGACAATGTGGGGCCTGCTTGGGATTCTCTCTTGTTCCCTCTCTCGCCCTTCCTCTACTGACACACTCTTTTTCTCTCTTAAAATAAATAAATTAAAACAACAACAACAACAACTAAACAATAACTTTTAATATTGCGTTTTGTGTTTTCTTTCTTCTTCCTTTTTTTTTTTTTTTTTTTTTAAATAGTTCTCATTTCCTGGAAGATAACTTCTTTGGTACAATTTCTTCTTCTGAGCTTCCCCAGTGTTGTCCAGCATAAACACCCGATAAATATCTCTCCTTATCTTAATCCAGACTAGAGAGCCAGCAATTTTTTGACAGAAAAATGTGAGTATTTGATCACAGGTTCTGTGTATTAAGACTTTTAATAAAAGAAAGGAATTGACATGTTTCCTTTTTTTCCTTTCCCTTGTTGTGTTAATGTGAGCTTCTCTAAGCTGAATCTTATATTTAATATCATAATTGAAGTAATTATTGTCTGAAAAACAGTTGAAATATATTTTACAATATTCATTACTCCCAGATACCTTTGCAAGAGACATACTGAAGAACGTACTATGTTACAGTGAGATTAAGGCAGTTACTCTGTTACAACACTCCTTGGAAATGCTTCCAGAGCAAAATATTTTTCCAGCTTTGAGATATAATTGACATGTAACATTGTGTAAGTAAAGGTGCACAACATGGTTTGATATACACATGTATTATGAAATGATTACTGCCATGTTAGTTAACATCTGTCACTTCACAGCTACAATTTTCAATTTTCTTTCCTGTGATAAAATCTTTAAAGATCTACTCTGCTGGCAACACATTTCAAATATACAAAACAGTATTTTTAACTACAGTCACCATGCTGTACCTTCCATCCTTAGAACTTATTGACCTCATAACTGGAAGTTTGTATCTTTTGGCCACCTTCACCCATGTCTCCAAACCCTTGATCACCACTTCTGGCAACCACCAATTTGTTCTCTGCTTCTGAGTTCATTTTTTTTTTAAATAGGTTTCACATATAAGTGAGATCACACAGTATTTGTCTTTCTCCGATCTGACTTATTCCGCTTATGCCCTCAAGTTTCATCCATGTTTTGTCACAAATGGCAGTTTTCCTTCTTTTTTATGTCTGAAACTGTCATGTCAAAATATTAAGACTTAATATGATGAAACTCATCTCTTTATTTATTATGATACTGCACATCAAAAATCTACATGGACATATTAGATAGTAATATGGTTTAATAAGCTATGAATTTGTTGTATGAGTTACATACAACAAATCGTAATACAATTTCATTTTGAGACAATGAAGGCAAGAGCCGTCAGCAACGTATTGTCATTTAAACTGGTTTACAATTTATAATAATCCACAGCAATCTGTTGCCACTTAAACGGTTTTACAGCTTAATTTATAATAATCCACAGCAAAGAAATAAGACTGTGACTAATTTTAGATTGTTTATTTAAAGTTGAAGATGAAAATGTGTCTTTACATGTCAATTAAGGAAAACTCCAGAAACTATTTGGTCAGGTTTATCAAGGGTCCCTCTCCACTATATGTTATGTGCATACCTATTAGTGCATGTGATTTTGACATGAATTGTTTGGGAAAGACAAAATTAATAATATTTTCTGATACCATGTTGTAGATACAATTTTTAAGTATGCCAAATTTTAAGCATGACATGGGTAATTGAAATAAAGTAACAACAGTGGAATAGATTGAGAAATTCTACACATGTTGAAATCCTGTTTTAGAAGCAGACTGTAGTTTGAATATTGACAATGGCTGTGATCAAATTTGTGATGAAAGAAACTAAGTTTATTGAAACTAATTATTTATTGGAAATAGCTATAACAGCACTTTGCAGAAACATGATTATAATCTTCAATACACTTGTTATTTGTCAATAGCTATCTCCGTGCGTTAGTGAAAAAGTAATCTTGTTGGCATCATCAGTGTCGTAATTAAATCTTTATGCCTAAACAGTGCACCTCGAGGAAAAATTTACCTTTCTCACAGAAAAAAATTGAGTTGAGGATCAGGTTCCTAAATTTATGTTTACTTAAATACAAAGATACATTTTTTCATCAATATTTTTGACAGGCTTGGATTGAATTCAGACCCACAAGATTTTCTGCAGATGTAAGGTTTCCAAAGCTATTGCTTTAGTGATTTTGCACAGTGTATTATAAATGTGTTTTCCCCCCTGACTTCTCTTTGTTTCACCCTATATGAAGACATTCTTTGCACATTAATGTGTTTCTTCTGAGTCCAGCTATTGTCAATCCAATCTTCTATGAACCTGCTTTTGTTTTTTATCAAGGACTATGGCTTTGAGTATTTTGTGCTTAAAGCAAGGATTTATAAGTAGGTTTTATTCAATGCTGTATTTAAATACTCAAAGCAAGCATGTTTGGTTTTCTTTTAGTACTTAGAAAAAAATATATAAATGAACATTGTGATTGAATCTATTCCCTATAAAATAATTACCTGTAGTATTCTGGAAAAATACAAATAAAGTGTCATCGTAATCACAACTATTATTTCAATTTAATAATTATTTTAATTTAAGCTCAACCAGGATCATTAGGAGATTAATGAATGAGAAATTGGGAGGTACTTATTATAAGATGAGAAGTATACAGTTGTCTTCAAATATACAGATTATGGGATTTATGTTTATGTTTATGATTTCTGGAAAATTATGTAATGTATCTAAATTTCATCTTATGTAACTTCAATATTCTAATAACTGCCTAGAATAGTGTTCTGAGGATTAAAAAACTATTCTCAGAGTCCTTGTAGTCTAATAACATTTTATTAAATACAAGATTATCATTGAAGTGAGCCGATGCAAAATATAAATACATCACCCTATATATTTATTTATTACTGTTATACCAGTTATACATATTTTTGTATTGTGTCTACCACATATAAATATAATAATTTTTTATTGATGTCAATATTTGTGGGCATCCTGTATCATGCCAAATGATAAGTCAAAATTTGACAGAATAGAGATAACAATGAAGTAAATGTCCCAGGAGAATCTAAGAATCAAAAGCAAAAGTGAAAAAAATCCTGGAACCTGATCAAAGTTTCTGGTTCAGTAAAATTGAAAAAAAAAATATTTTCAATAATCCTCAAATAGTTTGGGAGAATATTTGATAACAATGCAGTTATATTTTATTTCAAAAAATGTTTAATTAGCTTCCAGGAAATTCTGGCAATAAACTAAAGAGTCAAAAGTTTTTTGGGCCTTGCCTTCAATGAGTATTTTTCCAGAGATAGATTGACATTGATAAAGTATAACTTATTAAATTCTGTTTACATGTTTTAAGCAATGGACTTTGAGAACTTCATTTTTACTTATTAGTAGAATCTACATTTTTTCTTAGATAAAAGATCATTCCAGACTCATTGAAAATGTATTTTAATTGAGCAATATTAGATGTTAGTTGACCAACATTGAAGCTACTGTAGGAGATAGAAATGAGACAAAATCAATGGGACTAAATTATAAATTGAATATACACATTTAAGAAAAGCAAAGTGTCAAAGATTACTTTTGGGGTGAAAGTTTTTTTCTTCTTTTTAATTTCTTTAATGTTTATTTTTGAAAAAGAGAGATAGACAGAGCAGGGGAGGGACCAAGAGAGAGGGAGACACAGAATCCAAAGCAGACTGCAGGCTCCGAGCTGTCAGCACAGAGCCAGATGTGGGGCTTGAACTCACAGACCAGACCGCAAGATCATGACCTGAGCTGAAGTTGGACGCTCAACCACCTAAGCCACCCAGGTGCCCCTAGGGAGAAAGATTTTTAAATGGATAGATGATAATAGCATTTAACAAATCATGAAAGTTGAATAATTCGAACTTTAGGATTCTTTTAAACAAGTACATTCAAATAATTTGGTCTAGAAGTCATAGAGATGTCCTAATTGAATATATAAATTGTGAGTCGGCTGAGCAGCTGAATCCACGAGCATAGGTAAAATGACCTTGAAAGAGAATGCAGCATAAAACAGAACATCATTACCCAGTATTGAGTCAGAGTGACTATTAGTGACCAGCTGATGAAAACATCTCACAAAATACCACTTATGTGGCACAAGCAGAGAGGTAGGAGTAATGTGTTCAGGAAGCCAGGAAAATGTGTTCAGAAACCAGAGGAAGAAAGCATTTTAAGAAACAGAGAGTGACTCTCAGAGTGGCAAGTAATCAAATGATGATTGAAAATATATCTGATCTGTTGGATATTTTGGAGGCTTTGTAACCATAATGAAAACTGCATTAACATGAATATCTAAATGACAGATAGACCTAAATGATATGGGAAGAAAATAGAAATTCAGAAAATGAAGAAATATCTTCCCAAAATTTTGTCTACGAAGACAGAGAGAGAATTAAATAACTAAAGCACCAGGGCCGAGTTTTAAATTTTGAAGTTTTTTGGTTAAAGCTTAAATGTGTTAAAACTGATGGAACAGATCCAGTTTATAAGGAGGAGTTGTCCAGAAGAGAGAGAAAAAGAAAGAAGAGATAAGGAAAGATGGTGAGAAAGAGAGAGACAGGGAAAGAGGGGAGAGAGAGAGAGCAAGAGAATGAAACAATACACAATTTCTAAGAAAGCAGGAGGTATTGGATCCAATAGGCCGATAGAAAATTTATTAAGAGATGGAGTTAATAACATCTGTCGAAAGCCAGATATTTTAGCACCATTGAATCATGGCATTTAGCATGTAGTGTTTGCCAAATTCATAAGAAAACTATCAGATTTAATTAATTGTTTTTTGAGTTTTTCCCCTAATATTGTAAATGAAGAATTCATTCATATATAGGAATTTAGAAGGAAATGACGGCTGACTATAGAATCAAATTATATTGTTGAAGAGGCAAATAAATAATTAAATAAACCTTATCTATCCATGATCAATTGCACAATGTGTGTTAGATTCTTTCTATATTACAAGTATTGTAGCCAGTGATTGGTGGCTTGTGAGAAACCTTCATTAAAATTTAATCATGTTAAGTTAATATCTCACCTCAATGCACACTTTTACCTTTCTACTATGCATTTTGCAATGTACTTTCAGAGTATTTAAACTCGCATTATTTTATAGATAAGATTCATGATATCTTAGGAAAATAGAAAGGCCAAGTTTACCCTGTTACCTTCTTTCAAATAATATCATTTAAATTTGGTTTATGAAAGAACAAAATTATTAACAAGTATATTAATATTACAGATGATTTTGAAAAAAATGAATCAAGAGTTATGAATGAAATATTCTCAGTGAATTGGCAATTGGATTTTACTTTTCTGGTACTGGTAAGTTCCTGTTTTATTCACACACAGAATCATTCTGAGATAAATGCTGACATGTCACCTCTCCTTCTTTTAGACCAAAATAAAACATAGATTATTTAATATTAAGACATATTTGATTTGCTGTTTGTGATGTTCACTGAAAGAAAAAGTTTTTTTGTTTTGTTTTGTTTTTAGTATTCTCATAGGGTGACTTTCTTAGGGGTTGGAGAAAGTATGGAAACCAAACCTTTAGCCCTCAGCTCCACCCAGCTTCTTCTAGAAATAAGAATAATACTTGCACTCAAATATTCCATGAATATTATTGGCAGTTTCAATATGTATCTTATTTTTTTTTATTTTTTTTTTTATTTTTTTTTATTTTTTTTTATTTTTTAATATATGAAATTTACTGTCAAATTGGTTTCCATACAACACCCAGTGCTCATCCCAAAAGGTGCCCTCCTCAATACCCATCACCCACCCTGCCCTCCCTCCCACCCCCCATCAACCCTCAGTTTGTTCTCAGTTTTTAACAGTCTCTTATGCTTTGGCTCTCTCCCACTCTAACCTCTTTTTTTTTTTTTTTTCCTTCCCCTCCCCCATGGGTTTCTGTTCCCTGGCAGGAACTGGTTCCCTTTGGCATTTTGGCTGGTGGATGGGCGAGGGAGATGGCGCTGGCGAGTGCCTTTGTTCCCCGCGGAGCTGCGCTCTGTCGTCCGAGGCTCAACAACTTTCCCTCCCGTTGTTCTCCAGCCCTCCCATTCTCCAAGCAGAGCTGTTAGCTTATAACCTTCCAGATGTCAAGTCCTGCTTGCTGTCGGAACACACTTCGTCAGTCCCTCCACTTTTGCAAGCCGGACTCGGGGGGCTCTGCTTGGCCGGCGGGCCGCCCCTCCGTCCTGGCTCCCTCCCGCCAGTCCGTGGAGCGCGCACCGCCTCGCAGCCCTTCCTACCCTCTTCCGTGGGCCTCTCGTCTGCGCTTGGCTCCGGAGACTCCGTTCTGCTAATCCTCTGGCGGTTTTCTGGGTTCTTTAGGCAGGTGTAGGTGGAATCTAAGTGATCAGCAGGACGCGCGGTGAGCCCAGCGTCCTCCTACGCCGCCATCTTCTCCTCTCTCAATATGTATCTTAAATTAAACATCATAAATGACTGATTTGCTTCACAATAATGTATCCAAATAATTTTTATTCTCTATAACATTAAAAATATTTGAAATAAGAACCTTTTCTTGAGAGAATTATTGTATCTAATCCTCTTTAGTTGGTGCTAGATTCCAAAGCTCCTCCACAACTTCAAAAACTGTATCCTTTTGTCAAGATTTGGGGCCCTGGATCATTCAGTCTACGATTCTAAAACTTTTTCTAATTGCTGGAGTAGAAAATGGACTCTATTAGACTATAAATTCTGTACCAAACTCTTGGGTCAGATCATCCAAAGCTCGCCAAGAGACATTAAGTATAAATCTAACCCTCATATGTTACCTAGCTTCATTCTGTTTTGTCATTCAACAAAAATATATTGAGGTACTATTTTGTATACATCATCGCTTTAACATTGGGAATCCATAGTGAAGAAAACCAACACAGCCAGGAGTTTGTAGTCTAGGAGATAAGACATACATAAAATGAAGTGTTGCACATTTCCTTATTTAGCTGATATTATAAAGGAGTAGTACAAGTGCCATGAGCAGATGTTCCAAGTTGCCGTGTTCTAGTATGGAGCTTCAGGGAAAGCTTCCTGGGGAATGTGGTTAAATTGAAATTCAAATGTCATTTCAGTAACAGGAAATAAATTCTGCATATATTCTGGGGCAGAAAGGAGTAAAGCACATTAACAAAGGGAGTAAATGGATTTTATTTATTATAAGCAAAGTCTTTCTGTATTTTCTAAAACTAGAGTACGCTGATGTTGAACAGCTAGATGGGTAGAATATCATATATATTCAACATCTTCTGATTTCTTGTAACCAACATTATGTAATCCACGACTTTTTCCTAATTTATTAAATTTCATAGGAACCAGAGAATACTGTCCTATTCTGGAAGATAAATGGTTCTAAGGAGTTGCATGACACAGCTCACTGATACAGTCTGTTCTTAACAAGCACAGCCACTCTCCAGTTTTAACCAAAAGCCAATCTGGCAAAGATGCAAGAATGATGGGAAGTCCTTTCTCAAGAAGCTATCCTGGCAGCAAATAAAAGTTCCTAAGAACAACATTGACAGTGAGGATAATGTGTCACCAAAGATCTGGTGCCAGGAAGTAAGATCTATTGGGTGCTCAAAAAAGTAAAAATCAACTTCTCACTGAATGAGTTTTATGGGTATAATTTGGCTCAAAACTTTGAATGTGGCTGATTTTGTGTAGCTCTGGTTGGTTAACTTCTTCCCTTCTTGAAGATTTTCTGAGACTGGTTTTCCAGTCTTCTTCACTAATTTAGTTATCTAAACTATCAATTCACTTTTCTGCTTAAATAGACCATAGTGAGTTTTTATTATTTCAGACTAAAGTTAATTCAAGAATTGCCAGCAGGGAAAGATAATGAAGGGGCTAAGAGAAGGTGATGGGGTGTTCTGGCTTTATTGGGGCAAAATGGAAAATCCATCAATTGCTAAGGAGTAGAAAGCTAGCAACCATAACATGAAGTGGAAAGTAATTAATTCCTTTGTCACCAAATGTCACCTGGAATGATGTTCTCCTTGAGAATTAAGCTTTAAATATTAGCATGGCTGATACCTTAAAACTATATGAAAAACAAGAAAAATTCAGTAACTTTAGTTGGGCTGGCTATTGCTAATAGTGATACACATCATAGAAACTAGAACAGGACAAAAATATCCCCAAAGACATTTTATTTTAATACTTGAGGTATAGCCTGAAAGTGACAGACTTTCCTTTCATTGTGACAAAAAGAGTGGGACCCTGAGAAATATAATACAGAAGGTATAAGAACTCCGACTAAAAAACAAAACAAAACACCAATTCTCACAGAGCTTTCCTTGCCAAAGCAAAACCTTCTCCCCTTTATTATGAGAAAAGTATTTTCTTTCTTGAACAGTATGTAACTTGGGTCAAAAGCTAAATTGGAAAAAGCAGTGGTAGCAGATAATCCTTGCTGAGGATGTTGTCTTGTGAGGCAAACTTGGTTCTCCTCCTACACTAACAACTGCTCCTCACTATGTCTATACCTAGTAAGGTGAGCCATATCCCAACATGTGTGTGTAGGAGGGGAATGGTGGTGAGAACTGACAAGAGAATGAAAGCAGAAAGGAGACCAGTTAAAAAGTGCTAAAAATGAACTAATGTAGAACCACAACAAGATCTTGGTAATAATTATACAAATAAATTCTGAGAATTCTGAGAGTAGTAACAAAAAAGAAGGTATTTTGCAAATGGCTCAATCTTAAGTCATTGGTGGACTAAGCTACATGATGTTCTGAGGTTGTTTATTAAATATGAGAAGCATAATCCACAATGTTTGGGAAAGACTTTCTTTTGTAGGAATATTTGCCATGTTCAACTAGCTCTTAAACTCTGAGAAATAAATCCAAATATTTTTTGAGATCAATATGCTAAAAATTAAATTTGCTAAAGCCAGTGAGACACATGAACAATTCCTAATATGTATGTTTCCTTCCACTCTTCACTTTCGTTGATTACTTGAATAGAGCTGGGCCGTCCACACATGCTTGCTCAGCTATTAGCAGTGTAAAAATGAGGGAGGCCACAAAGAGAATCTAGGCACTCTGCAGATTGGGGACCAGGTAATAGGGCCTAAGAACGATTTCTCCCAATCCCATTGAATTCTGACATGTAACTCCAAGGAATAAGAGAATTTTATACTCACACTTCGCTTTCCGTGTTGTTATGGAGGCATATTTGTCAGGAAGATAGGTTGTATGTCATCTAATTTGATTTGTCACTTCTAATTGTTTAGACCTACATCATATGGACCTTCTTTTGTATTCTTGCCACGGGCAAGGCATGTATGTGTCTACCATACTTCAGTCAGGGTCACCATCTGTGGGCATCCACCACTTTTGGATATCCTACACAGCATTACTTTAACCAAAACATTTATTTTAAAGTAAAAAGTAAGGCAATAAGCTGATACCCATCGATTTCTTGGTCTTATCATATTCCTTATTACCTAGGAGTAGAATGAAAAACAATTAGAATGGTTATATTTCCCAAAGTTGCAGTAAAGACGTGGAAATGATGTATAGTAGTGTCATGAACACTGAGGAGTACTATACATTAGCAACAAATGAATGGTGCTATGTTTCCCACAGACAAAATAAGGGGTACATTACAACTGGCTGAAGTTCCTAACACACTGGAGGAGTGAGAGAAAAAGATGGGTAGAGAAATGATATGTGGATAGATACATAGATGAGAGACAGAGGGTGAGGAAGGGGGAGAGAGGACAGAAATTTAAGTAGCTATTAATCACGTTAGTGTACAGATATTATTTGAGTCCTGAGTCAAAATTAAGCTCAAATAAAGAAACCTCACAAATAAAAATAATACAAACACAAAATTGGAAAGTTCTATCATCTGGATATTTGAAGACGTGGAACTGCTTTAAAATTTTAACCATAGAAAGAATTCGTATCTTTTATACAAAAAAATAATAGTATGGATATCTTTCTCATAAAAATACAGGGGTTGCCAATTGGCAACTTCAGGCTCCTCATACCAATGGGTTAGCAAGTAGATAATGAGGTTACTGTTTTGGTAACGGATTTATTTCTGACTTTGAAAACAAATAGAATTGTTGCTCCCAGATAATGCCAGAGAGGAGATTAGGTGGAATTCAATCTATTTAATGAAATGACTCTTTATTTCCAGGGAAAAAAAGTTAATGTTAGAATCAGTAGAAGCATATGGTTCAGATTCCTCAAAAATAAAGTTTTGTTTTCATCTGGACAGTGACAGTCAAGCTAAAGTGCTGACAAAGTGAATATGCAAATTATTTTTTAGAAGGAGTTATAAACACTACCTTGGTGACCAAGTACAGAAATGAGAATTATAATAACCCATCCTATTCATGTTATTTTATGTGTTATGTATATATAATTTGAATTTATTTCTACATCATTTATCCACCACTTTATATAGGACATTTTGATCATGGTAAACTTGGCTTTTTTTTCCCCATAGATTTCAATCTATCAAGATATAATTAGGATGAACTATGGCTGCAATGAACATCACCAGAGATTCCGAATTAGAATTGAGAAAAACAACTGAGGATGTTACTTTTGGCATCACCAGAGCTTGGTTGTCCTGCTGGGGTTGAAATAAAAGCCAGTTTCTAGGGGTGATATTGGCAGTGAGGCCAAGGATAACACTCAGTGTCAGGTGATATTCGTAGCCTCTACTTCAATGAATTCCTTCCTATTCCCAGTAAGCTATCACTTAGTGAAAGTATTTGCTTGCTAGGAGTGAGGATGTCTTATCTGTCACAGTCAAGGGTTGTGAGGATGAGCGGTTCAATTTTTCAAGACAGTCATTCACAGTGAGAGAGAAAAGGAAAAACCCTGCTTCTATTCTTACTTCTAATCTTTCGGTTCTTATTTTATTATTTTTTATTATTTATTTTTTTAAATTTTATTTTAAAGAGAGAGAAAGAAAGTAGAGCAGAGGGGCAGTGGAGGAGAGAGAATCTTAAGCAGGCTTCATGCACTGCGCAGAGCCCGATGTGGGGTTCCATCTCACGACTGTAAGATCATGACCTCATGATCTGAGCTGAAATCAAAAAGTCAGATGCTTGGTTAATAAGAAAGACCTACGTATCAGAAGTGACCTGGGGAGGTTCCGGAAGATGGCGGCGTAGGAGGACGCGGGGCTCACAACGCGTCCTGCCGATCACTTAGATTCCACCTACACCTGCCTAAAGAACCCAGAAAACCGCCAGAGGATTAGCAGAAGGGAGTCTCCGGAGTCAAGCGCAGACGAGAGGCCCACGGAAGAGGGTAGGAAGGGCGGCGAGGCGGTGCGCGCTCCACGGACCGGCGGGAGGGAGCCGGGGCGGAGGGGCGGCTCGCCGGCCAAGCAGAGCCCCCGAGTCGGGCTGGCAAAAGCGGAGGGGCCGGAGGACTGTGTTCCGACAGCAAGCGCGACTTAGCGTCTGGGAGGTCATAAGTTAACAGCTCTGCGCGGAAAGCGGGAAGGCTGGAGGACAAAGGGAGGGAGAGCTGCTGAGCCCCCGGACGGCAGAGCTCAGCTTGGCGGGGAACAAAGGCGCCAGCGCCATCTCCCCCGCCCATCCCCCAGCCAAAATCCCAAAGGGAACCAGTTCCTGCCAGGGAACTTGCTCGCTCCGCGCAAACACCCAACTCTGTGCTTCTGCGGAGCCAAACCTCCGGCAGCGGATCTGACTCCCTCCCGCTGCCACAGGGCTCCTCCTGAAGTCGATCACCTAAGGAGAAGCGAGCTAAGCCTGCCCCTCCACCCCCCGTGCACCTTGCCTACCCACCCCAGCTAATACGCCAGATCGCCAGCAACACAAGCCTGGCAGTGTGCAAGTAGCCCAGACGGGACACGCCACCCCACAGTGAATCCCGCCCCTAGGAGAGGGGAAGAGAAGGCACACACCAGTCTGACTGTGGCCCCAGCAGTGGGCTGGGGGCAGACATCGGGTGGGACTGCGGCCCCGCCCACTAACTCCAGTTATACACCACAGCACAGGGGAAGTGCACTGCAGGTCCTCACCACGCCAGGGACTCTCCAAAATGACCAAACGGAAGAATTCCCCTCAGAATCTCCAGGAAATAACAACAGCTAATGAACTGATCAAAAAGGATTTAAATAATATAACAGAAAGTGAATTTAGAATAATAGTCATAAAATTAATCGCTGGGCTTGAAAACAGTATACAGGACAGCAGAGAATCTCTTGCCACAAAGATCGAGGGACTAAGGAACAGTCACGAGGAGTTGAAAAACGCTTTAAACGAAATGCAAAACAAAATGGAATCCACGATGGCTCGGCTCGAAGAGGCAGAGGAGAGAATAGGTGAACTAGAAGATAAAGTTATGGAGAAAGAGGAAGCTGAAAGAAAGAGAGATAAAAAAATCCAGGAGTATGAGGGGAAAATTAGAGAACTAAGTGATACACTAAAAAAAAATAATATACGCATAATTGGTATCCCAGAGGAGGAAGAGAGAGGGAAAGGTGCTGAAGGGGTACTTGAACAAATTATAGCTGAGAACTTCCCTGAACTGGGGAAGGAAAAAGGCATTGAAATCCAAGAGGCACAGAGAACTCCCTTCAGACGTAACTTGAATCGATCTTCTGCACGACATATCATAGTGAAACTGGCAAAATACAAGGATAAAGAGAAAATTCTGAAAGCAGCAAGGGATAAACGTGCCCTCACTTATAAAGGGAGACCTATAAGACTCGTGACTGATCTCTTCTTTGAAACTTGGCAGGCCAGAAAGGCTTGGCACGATATCTACAGTGTGCTAAACAGAAAAAATATGCAGCCGAGAATCCTTTATCCAGCAAGTCTGTCATTTAGAATAGAAGGAGAGATAAAGGTCTTCCCAAACAAACAAAAACTGAAGGAATTTGTCACCACAAAACCAGCCCTACAAGAGATCCTAAGGGGGATCCTGTGAGACAAAGTACCAGAGACATCACTACAAGCATAAAACATACAGACATCACAATGACTCTAAACCCATATCTTTCTATAATAACACTGAATGTAAATGGATTAAATGCGCCAACTAAAAGACATAGGGTATCAGAATGGATAAAAAAACAAGACCCATCTATTTGCTGTCTACAAGAGACTCATTTTAGATCGGAGGACACCTTTAGATTGAGAGTGAGGGGATGGAGAACTATTTATCATGCTCCTGGAAGCCAAAAGAAAGCTGGAGTAGCCATACTTATATCAGACAAACTAGACTTTAAATTAAAGGCTGTAACAAGAGATGAAGAAGGGCATTATATAATAATCACAGGGTCTATCCACCAGGAAGAGCTAACTATTATAAATGTCTATGCGCCAAATACCCGAGCCCCCAGATATATAAAACAATTACTCATAAACATAAGCAACCTTATTGATAAGAATGTGGTCATTGCAGGGGACTTTAACACCCCACTTACAGAAATGGATAGATCATCTAGACACACAGTCAATAAAGAAACAAGGGCCCTGAATGATACATTGGATCAGATGGACTTGACAGATATATTTAGAACTCTGCATCCCAAAGCAACAGAATATACTTTCTTCTCGAGTGCACATGGAACATTCTCCAAGATAGATCATATACTGGGTCACAAAACAGCCCTTCATAAGTTTACAAGAATTGAAATTATACCATGCATACTTTCAGACCACAATGCTATGAAGCTTGAAATCAACCACAGGAAAAAGTCTGGAAAACCTCCAAAAGCATGGAGGGTAAAGAACACCCTACTAAAGAATGAGTGGGTCAACCAGGCAATTAGAGAAGAAATTAAAATATACATGGAAACAAACGAAAATGAAAATACAACAATCCAAACGCTTTGGGATGCAGCGAAGGCAGTCCTGAGAGGAAAATACATTGCAATCCAGGCCTATCTCAAGAAACAAGAAAAATCCCAAATACAAAACCTAACAGCACACCTAAAGGAAATAGAAGCAGAACAGCAAAGGCAGCCTAAACCCAGCAGAAGAAGAGAAATAATAAAGATCAGAGCAGAAATAAACAATATAGAATCTAAAAAAACTGTAGAGCAGATCAACGAAACCAAGAGTTGGTTTTTTGAAAAAATAAACAAAATTGACAAACCTCTAGCCAGGCTTCTCAAAAAGAAAAGGGAGATGACCCAAATAGATAAAATCATGAATGAAAATGGAATGATTACAACCAATCCCTCAGAGATACAAACAATTATCAGGGAATACTATGAAAAATTATATGCCAGCAAATTGGACAACCTGGAAGAAATGGACAAATTTCTAAACACCCACACTCTTCCAAAACTCAATCAGGAGGAAATAGAAAGCTTGAACAGACCCATAACCAGCGAAGAAATTGAATCGGTTATCAAAAATCTCCCAACAAATAAGAGTCCAGGACCAGATGGCTTCCCAGGGGAGTTCTACCAGACATTTAAAGCAGAGATAATACCTATCCTTCTCAAGCTATTCCAAGAAATAGAAAGGGAAGGAAAACTTCCAGACTCATTCTATGAAGCCAGTATTACTTTGATTCCTAAACCAGACAGAGACCCATTAAAAAAAGAGAACTACAGGCCAATATCCCTGATGAATATGGATGCAAAAATTCTTAATAAGATACTAGCAAATCGAATTCAACAGCATATAAAAAGAATTATTCACCATGATCAAGTGGGATTCATTCCTGGGATGTAGGGCTGGTTCAACATTCGCAAATCGATCAACGTGATACATCACATTAACAAAAAAAAAGAGAAGAACCATATGATCCTGTCAATCGATGCAGAAAAGGCCTTTGACAAAATCCAGCACCCTTTCTTAATAAAAACCCTTGAGAAAGTCGGGATAGAAGGAACATACTTAAAGATCATAAAGGCCATTTATGAAAAGCCCACAGCTAACATCATCCTCAACGGGGAAAAACTGAGAGCTTTTTCCCTGAGATCAGGAACACGACAGGAATGCCCACTGTCACCGCTGTTGTTTAATATAGTGCTGGAAGTTCTAGCATCAGCAATCAGACAACAAAAGGAAATCAAAGGCATCAAAATTGGCAAAGACGAAGTCAAGCTTTCGCTTTTTGCAGATGACATGATATTATACATGGAAAATCCGATAGACTCCACCAAAAGTCTGCTAGAACTGATACATGAATTCAGCAAAGTTGCAGGATACAAAATCAATGTGCAGAAATCAGTTGCATTCTTATACACTAACAATGAAGCAACAGAAAGACAAATGAAGAAACTGATCCCATTCACAATTGCACCAAGAAGCATAAAATACCTAGGAATAAATCTAACCAAAGATGTAAAAGATCTGTATGCTGAAAACTATAGAAAGCTTATGCAGGTAATTGAAGAAGATATAAAGAAATGGAAAGACATTCCCTGCTCATGGATTGGAAGAATAAATATTGTCAAAATGTCAATACTACCCAAAGCTATCTACACATTCAATGCAATCCCAATCAAAATTGCACCAGCATTCTTCTCGAAACTAGAACAAGCAATCCTAAAATTCATATGGAACCACAAAAGGCCCCGAATAGCCAAAGTCATTTTGAAGAAGAAGACCAAAGCAGGAGGCATCACAATCCCAGACTTTAGCCTCTACTACAAAGCTGTCATCATCAAGTCAGCATGGTATTGGCATAAAAACAGACACATAGACCAATGGAATAGAATAGAAACCCCAGAACTAGACCCACAAACGTATGGCCAACTCATCTTTGACAAAGCAGGAAAGAACATCCAATGGAAAAAAGACAGTCTCTTTAACAAATGGTGCTGGGAGAACTGGACAGCAACATGCAGAAGGTTGAAACTAGACCACTTTCTCACACCATTCACAAAAATAAACTCAAAATGGATAAAGGACCTGAATGTGAGACAGGAAACCATCAAAACCTTAGAGGAGAAAGCAGGAAAAGAGCTCTCTGACCTCAGCCGTAGCAATCTCTTACTCGGCACATCCCCAAAGGCAAGGGAATTAAAAGCAAAAGTGAATTACTGGGACCTTATGAAGATAAAAAGCTTCTGCACAGCAAAGGAAACAACCAACAAAACTAAAAGGCAACCAACGGAATGGGAAAAGATATTTGCAAATGACA